>NW_011887813.1:692783-694647 GCF_000806365.1 Fopius arisanus | reverse complement strand
GTTCCTGATTAGCTCCATGTACCATATTTTTTCATAATTCGGAATCGGATAATTATTGTCATTTATTCTGACCATTTCCAATCGTTTCTGGCCCTCAAATGAACAGTCGCGGAACATGGGCAGAACATGGGCGGATGGTCCGCCCATGATGAATTGCCAGGGTGGGTAGGATTTGAATGATGGTTTTATGCATGCGAATATGGGGGGATCCCGTTCGAAAATGATATATATGCGAAATATATGTCATTTATGCGTAATATATGTGAGCATATACATATACAGGGTGTCCGAAATAAAATTGTACACCCAAATAACTATTGAATGTGGGTAGTAATCAAAAAATCTTTCAAATAGAAGTTGTAGGGCTCCAAGTGGGAAAACTAATAAGATATGTTTTGAGCATTTAAGTCTTCATGTTTTTATGCTACAAGCATAAGTTCATTTTTTTCATATGAGATCAAAAATTTTCTTGTAACAAAAGTTGTTGTTCCCACCATTCACTTCAAGACACAACTCAAGTCGACGTCGGAAACTCTGCACAACATTTCGAAGCGCTTGTTGAGGAATGTTGGCAATGGCCCCTCTGATACGTGTTTTCATGTCTTCTGCAGTCGTTGGTCGATTTTTGTAGACTACATCTTTAATGTAGTCCCATAAATAAAAATCAAGTGGAGTTAGATCAGGTGAACGCGGAGGCCAAAGAATAGGACGACCTTTGCCGATCCAACGACGAGGAAACAGAACATTGAGATAATTCCTTACACAAAGTGCAAAATACGGTGGCGCACCGTCTTGTTGGAACCACATTCTTAGTCTTGAGTCAAAGTGTACATGTTCCAATAAAACTGGGAGGTCATCTTGTAAAAACTGTAAATAGCGTTGACCGGTGACTGTTGCGTTGAAAAAATACGGCCCATCAAGAATGCCACACCACACATTTACACTCCACTGATGCTGGTGGTCAATGTGCTGAGTCCAGTGAAGATTTTCCATAGACCAATAATGGGAATTATGACGGTTTAATGCGCCAGTACTTTTAAACGTCGATTCATCACTGAAAAGGACATTTTGGAAAACCTCAGGACTTTCGTTCAAGATCCCTATGGCCCAGTGTCAAAAAGCAACACGATTCTGTCAATCTTGTGCAGACAGTGCTTGTGTCAATCTGATATGATATGGATGGTAACGGTTCGATTTCAAAATATTGTGAGCTGTGCTTCGTGGAATACCTGAATCTCTCTCAATTTCTCTTAAAGAGATGTGAGGGTTCATGTGAACCATGGCCAAAACGCTAAGCGTACGAGGATTGTCAGGATTCATGCCTTGTTGTCGTTGTTGTCGTTGCAGAACTCTTCCTCTTCGACAATTTCTCTCGATAATCCGAATGCATGAAGCTGAGGGATGACGTAATTGGTTTCGGTACCGTTGTCGATACAATCGAGCTGCCGTGCGATATGCAGCTCGGCATTCTGCCGAAACCGGTAGAATATCCACAACTTCATTTGCGGAATAAACCATGATACACGAAATCAGTCAAAAATAATCTGAACTCAATAATAACCCGATTCGTACTAACTAAGAACCAATAAACACTAAAGTACACCAGATAGCTTTGGTATTTACACTTTGGTGTTTACTGGTTTTAAAGGCCACTTTCTGTTTATCGTGTCTGAATTTGGAATATCGTTGTCAATTTCCATTTTTAGTATTTTTGAGCTCAGAAAGCATAAAAAACACATTATGTGTGACATCATTAGATTCATCTCATCGAGTACAACAACTTTTGTTACAAGAAAATTTTTGATCCCATATGAAAAAAATGTAGCATAAAAACATGAAGACTTAAATGCTCCAAACATATCTC
>NW_011887813.1:680735-689968 GCF_000806365.1 Fopius arisanus | reverse complement strand
CACTCCTCCAATTTTCATTGGTCATGGAGTGACCACTTTATATTTTCTGGTGAAGATCATGGCAGACGTCTTTTCAGGATTAACTGTTAGTTTCGTTTCTTTACACCATTCCTCCAGTATTCTCACAGCACGGGTTTGTCTGTCTCTTACAGTTTCGAGGAAGTTTCCCCTGGCGACAATGGCTATGTCGTCAGCATACCCGTTCACCAGAAAGTTCTTTTCTCTCAGTTTCTCTAGAAGGTCATCGACAACTAGGCTCCACAGGAGTGGAGACAGGACTCCACCCTGTAGACAACCCTTGGTCGGGTGCCCTTCTACGTGTGAGCCGTTGTGTGTGGCAGTTATTTTCCTGCTCTCCAACATGCTTTTCGTCCTGTCAGTGATGCAGTCTGGAAAATTTTTCCTCGACATGGCCCTTGTTATGATCTCGTATTTAGTGCGACCAAATGCGCCCTCGATGTCCAGGAATAGGCTGAGTGCGTAGCCCTTTCCCTTTATCTGTTCCTCAATTTTAGCCACTAGGTGATGCAGGGCCGTTTCCGTCGACCTGCCTGCCCTGTAGGCATATTGTGATGGTGATAGGGGTTTCTCAAGAAGCAGTGTGCTCTTTATGTAGTGATCCACCAGTCTTTCCAATGTCTTCAATATGAAGGAGGTGAGGCTGATGGGTCTGAAGGCCCTGAGCTTCATATGCCCGTTCTTTCCAGGTTTGGGGATGAAGGCAATCCTCGATCTCCCCCAAACTTTTGGTACAGTCCTTAGTGCTATGCTTGCCCTAAATATTTTCGTTAAGGGTCCCAAAATAATGTCGATCCCCCTCTGCAAGAGGATTGGGTAGACTCCATCGGGTCCCGGAGCTTTTAAAGCGGGTGGACTTCCTTAGCTGCCAAGGCCCATTCCTGTGGCTTGTAGGTGCTTCTACAGGTTTCTGTTGCTTGTCTCATATCCCCCGAGTTCGTGAACCCCGGGAATTGCTCTTCTAGCAGCAGTTGGAGAGTTTCTTTTGTGGTCCATGTATAGCTTTCATCCGGTTTGATGAGACAACCCAGATTAGAGGCGCCCTGTCCTCCCAGGATCTTTACCAGCCTTGAAGCATCAGATTGGCTCTCCACCCCACTGCTAAATTTCTTCCAGCCCTCGTGTTTGGCTATTGCGAGTGCTTTATTATATTTCCTCTGAAGATCTTTGCGATCTTCGAGGGCCTTCCGCCTGCTGTTTTCCGTGTACGCGGTCTTCACCTTGTTCCACGCTTTCTTTGCTGGCGTCTGAAAATGGACAGTTGGTTATTCCACCAGCCCACCATTTTTATATTCCGGGGTCTTTTAATAGGGCAGTTGTTTTCATAAGAGTCCCTGATCACTTCCCCGAGACGTTCGGCTGCATGTTTCAGGTCTCGTTTATTTCTGAACCTTGAGGGTATATCTTGGATTCTCACGAAGAGTTCCTCTCTGTAATTGCCCCAGTTTGCGTCCTTTGAATTTCTCCTAGGGACCTGTTCCGATTCGCACGTTAGTGGCAGGCGTATTTGACTGTGGTCTGAGCCCGAAGGTTCTTTCGACACCCTCCAGTCTTTTACCCAACGTGCCATGCCTGTCGTGCAGATGGTTATGTCCAATACTTCATTTCTTCTGTAGTCCATGAAGGTTGGTTCTTTCCCTCTGTTCAGGATTTGGAGGTCTTTTTCCATAATGAAGTCATTTAGGGCTTCTCCTCTAGCATTGGTATTTGAGCTTCCCCACCCCAGATGGCGTGAGTTCGCATCGCACCCAAGCAGAAGTTCCAGCCTTTCGTCCTTCACTTTTTTGACGAGTTCTTCGACCTCCCTTGTTGGGGGAGGTTCCATGGAGTCATATGGCAGGTATGCTGATCCCGCTATGAATTCCAGGGCCTCGTTCTCCTCGGTGAGGACCTTAAGCTTCACAGCCGCGAGGTCCTCTCCGCTTTGTTGGTGTAAGAAGGTCGCCTGTGCGCCTTTTACTAACACACAGGTCCTAATCTTCTTTCCTTGGGTGTTCGAGTGAAAAATTTTTCCACCCCCCCCCAGGCCCTTTACCACCCCGTTCACGAACCATGGTTCTTGAATTAGGGCTATGGCTGTCTGCACCCCAGCTAGCGTCTTGCAGAGAACTGCTGAGGCGCTTTTACTGTGGTTTTACTGCAGATTAATGTGGACTATTTCTACTGACTTATGAACCATTTTTAGGTTCACCCGTTGATAGGCTTGTCCTTTTCCTCATGGCGGTTCTTCTCGAGCAACTTGATAGTTGCTCTTTGAGTCTCACAGTGGAGTTAAAAATTGCAAGCCTCTAGGGCCCGCAGGGCTTGATCCCTGATCAGGGCAGCAAAGTGGGCGCCTGTGGCTCCCCTTGTTTCGCTGCCTCTAATCAGGAACCAGTCACCTTTAAGCTCGGGGTTCTGTCGTTCCATGAGCACGATTGCCTCCTGGGCGGTGACATCCTCGTCCCCAAGGTGAACTACCACCCGGTGTCGCTTCGGTAGCTCCTCCGGTGGCATCACCACGAGGACAAGGTCCCCGATTGTGTTTTCGGGGAACAGTCCTTTCAGCCAGTTCCCCGTTTCTTCGTCGGCACAGCCGACAATGGCTGCCCCGTCCCTCTCCCACACACCTTCAAAAGTCGGTGCCTTAGTCCCCTCTGGTAGGGAGAGGATCTGGGACCTAAGCAGTCCCTTCAGGCCCTTGATTTCTTCGGGTGTGATTTTTCGATCTGGGTAGTTCTCTGGGACGAGAGCCCACCTGATCATTTTCTTTGCGACCTGAGCGTAGGTGCCAAGTGATCCAAGTGATATCAGTCTTGGGCCTTTTCTCAGGTCGCGTGTTGTGGGGGCTTGGGGTACCATCGGGTTTCAGCCGTTTCGCGGCTGCTCCCCTCGACATTCCCTCGCCGCCACTCTTATCCTTGCTTGTCCCAGAAGGAGTGCTTGAGGCTAGGTTAGCCCTTCTCTCCTTCTGGAACCGACGCCTTGCCGCGCCACTTGGTCTTTTCCCCCTGGGTTGTTCTCCACCAGGTCCAGTATTCTGGCCCTTGGGTTCTTCCGTCCCAGGTGGTTTTCCTATTTCTTTTTGTGTTTTGGTTTCCATATATAGTCCCACGAGTACCACGGTAATGCGGTATCACCCAGGCAGAGCCGTGTATGCTTGTAGTCCAGGCAAATTAGGTCTAACATATGTGTTTCATAAAGCCAAGAGGCTTTTTATGTATACTAAAGTCAGCATACGTTTTATCATCGGGTATAACCCGAAGTCTCCCCTCCCTTCTTCGCGCATGCGTAATTTCAGGATATTACCGCGTTACCCACATGTGCATTAGTTTCCTACGTGGGAACTAGTTACTTCCTGAAATAAAATATATTTAAAAAACAATTGAAAATCTGGCTATTAATTGTTAGACAAGACCAAGCTTTCTCTGTGCAGCAAAAAAAATTATCAAGACTAAATAATTTATTACGTTTCACATCTTATTTGTGTGTTAATTTGAATTTATTTTGAGTGTTAATTTTAATGTTAGTGTGTTTATTGTTTTAAGTTAAGATTTTCTTGATAATTAACCTGTGTGATTTTTCGAGTTGGGACATCAGTGTTAACAAAAGGTAAGTGTACTTGAATATACAATCAATGATTGGGAGTAAGATGAAACAGCGAAAAAAAAATTTAGATAGGTAAAAATTGTAATTTATAGTAAAATAATAATAATAATGTCTGTTTCTTGGAACGTGGGGAATATCATTAGAAAAATTATGTGGGTAAAATAGATGTTTTTTAACATGAGGATCTTGTTTTTAATGATAATCGCATTATGTTGTGAAAAATTGATTATATACAGGGTGTCCCAAAGGCAACGTTTAAACTACACCCCGATGGCCTACACGGTCCAGAATTGATAACTCCTAACCCAAGTAATATTAAGTGATGAAATGAAGGAAAATCGTTGGTTAATTAAATTCTCCATCGATTGATACCCATTTCATCCCCTAATCGCCATTATTTTCAAAGAAAAACCGCGGGCTACATGCCGACAAGGACTACAATCGTCGAGATTTTAGTCTCCAATCGCCCACTCCCCACTTAAAAATTGATAACTTCTCCACCAATTAATGGTAAGGGATGGAACCAAGGGCATTCGTTGGGGAATTAAATTCCCCATCGATTGATACCCATTTAATTCCCTAATCATCATTTTTTAAAAATAAAAACGGCGAAGACAAGCTCGGCGCAATTGAAAATCTTGGAGATTTAAGTCTCCAATCGCCCGCTGCCCACTTAAAAATTGATAACTTCTCCCCCAATTGATGGTAAGGGATGAAGCCAAGGGCATTCGCTGGGGAATTAAATTTCCCGTCGATTGATGCCTATTTCATCCCCTAATCGCCATTATTTTCAAAGAAAAACCGCGGGCTACATGCCGACAAGGACTAAAATCTTGGAGATTTTAGTCTCCAATCGCCCGCTCCCCACTTAAAAATTGATTACTTCTCCCCCAATTAATGGTAAGGGATGAAACCAAGGGCGATTGAAGGGGGATGAATTTCCCAATCAACCGTCTGTGTCTGGTCGAAAAGTTGCAAAAGACTTTCCGATCCAGAATTCCACCCCTAACTTAAGGGTGAAGTTTGGACGTTGGGTTTTGGACCACTTTGTATCTTGAGAATATATAGTTTTGGATAGGCTATGTTTCTCTACCATATTTTTGTTCTCATGTTTTTTGCCATACATTTTTTGATACTTCTCATAGATCGAGGCAAATTGATTTATCTTTTCAGTGGGTTTTGCAAATATATCTTCTAAACTAAAGACTGAACAACTTTTTTTCAATTGAAGTATTTTTTTTTTTTAGTATTCAATTATATTACGTCAAATCGTTTTCCACGAGGATGAATATGACATGGGAGCAGAGGGTCAAGTTTTTCAAAGTATTCGTATCGCAGGATGGAAGCCACAATATTAGGACAGCATGGCTCGTTTTTTATACTGCAAATTATCAGTAACTGGATCCCCCATTTCCCAATCGGCCACAGATGTTGGAAATCATTTCAAAAGTCCACCAATTTTTTTTAAGACAGCGACGTCCCGGCTGTTGAATTTTTAATGATTATGCATGTTTTTAGTTGCTTGATTGTAAATTTTTATGAATGTGAAAAAAATTAAAAAAGTGATTTTTTTATTCCGAATGCAACTCACGTACTAGATTGATTTTTAGATTCCCTAAGTTCAATTGCAAGTGGCCTAGAATTTTACGAAACGAGAAAAAACGATGTTTTTAGATTATGTCTCTGTGTATGTCACGGAAAATCAAAATTTTCCAAGACTTATTTTTAGATAATTTTGGACCTGCAACTTATGATAGCTATTATTGAGCGTCACATTGACGCACCGATTCAAGTCGATCAGTTTAGTTGTTCCTGAGATACAAGAACTTCTTTATATTGCGTTTTTTATAAATATCTCAAAAACTACTGCACGGATGGCGCTTTTTTTCTAATAAAAATACTCGTCTCAATGGGCCTGATCTACACCAATCAAAATATCAGCATTCGTTCCCATGAGATTTTCTGACACCGCCGTTTTCCGGTCTTATCATCAACGATTTAGTATACACCATAAATAAATGACCAAAAATTGAGATAGCGAGTTAAAATTTAGTACACTTGTAGCTTTCACAACATTGCGTGTTTGCGTTATGGGTGGGCCTGAACGGCAGAGCCGTCCCCGAAATATTGCTTGGATAAGATCGGTTAGCTTTTCCTATTTCAACTCTTCCATTAATTATTGTTTTCAGTTTTTTTCTATGCGATACTGATGGAATATATTTTATTTTTTACCCTTAAAAACTGTAGATTCCAAATGAAATACAAAAGGCCCTATGCTACTCCGAAGAGGTCTTCAAATCAGAAGCCGTGGTCAATTTCATTGGGTAATAAACGAGGAAGACCATTCAATAGTCAATTCCAAATGGCGGTATACTCTGTTTATTGTTTTAATGAAGAGGAGCAGCGAGCAGGCCAATGCATAATCCCTTTGCAGCAACCCAGGTACTAATACTGGTTCCTTCATTTTTGTCCTTAACAATGGTTGCCTCCTGTTGCAAACCTAGTTCAGAGGCGACCTTTGAAAAATTTCCGGAAAAATACATATTTTTCATGTTTTTCAAAAAGTTTCAAACCCTATTTGTTCTTAATCACGGTACAGTCTAATTCTATCTTATTATGTAAGCTGTACATTTGTTTCCACTACTTATACTAATACGAAACATGTTATAACACTACTGTATGTGCATCCGTAATAGTGAGGGGTCGAAAATATACTAATTACTATAGTAATTTGATGATTGATCCAGTACTTGATAAATTAGTCATCGTGCATTTCACGTTTTCTCCGATTTATGGAAGAAAAAAAGAAATTTAGGATCTTTGCGGGAAATTATGATGCAAATGCCAGAAGTCTGATCATACAACACAATTAAAAATTGGAATTTTCCTCGAATACTTCCTGATATAATTCTTCTACTTTTCTGTGTGTACAGCATGCTTAACCGAGTGTTGACTAATCCCCTTTTCTATTCCCACAATCTTCTATTGCATCTTTGCACGTACGTATTCTGTAGAGAGAGAACCTCGAAAATGCTGAGAATATCCCTCCCTTCTATTACGAAAATTATGCAGAATGCTGAGACAGGTGAACCATTTTTGACCCCAGGGAAAGACAGGCATCGGACTGCACCCAAACTCACCATTAGTGATGAAGTTGTTACGTCCCTATAGATGTGGAGAAGATGGATTTTAGTAGATTGACACCTTCGAGAGATAACTCCGGTTGTTAGTGGATAACTATATTCCTTAGGTAGGTTCCACTAATCAAGGCCACTATGCGTGGCTGATCAATTAAGACACGAGTTGGTTTAATTAGAGTTTTAACAGTTTTATTTGGATTTAAACTTCACTTGATTACACTTGGTTTCACAAACTTGTTAAAATAACTTATACAAAGCGCGATTTACTATTATGAACACTTTGAATTAAAGAAATCCTTTGATTTACTTTTAGTAAAATATATTCACTTTAAATTTGAAATTAAGAGTTGGAATTAAGAAGTAATAGACGTGGTAGTCGAAATAGAAGTAAGTATTTTGGAACTTTTAGGAGCACGTTTTATAGAGTTGAATCTACGTATGAGGAAAATGCTGCGGGAGACTCGCGGGGGCGTGCGTGCCCTAAGTTAGAGGATAGGATTGGCTGATAGGAGGTGGTAGGGAGGCGAGACGGTTGACTTTGGGTCAGCCGTCGAGTTGGAGGGTTGTGATTGGAGTTTTGGTGATTAAAATGCAGCTGCGTTTTTATCTTTGAGGAAAATTCTGATCCCACGGGTTGTTTAGATTCGAGAGAGTTTCTTTAAAATTTATGGTACTTTAGGATTTCCGAGGTTCGCCGTGTTCAAATAACTTTTTAGAGATTTGAAAATTATCCGGTTCTTTTTAATGGTTTTCGGGGATTTTTACGATGTACAGATGTAAGAGGGAAATTCTGTTTTTCGTTTCTGGAATATTTATTATGCACGTGTGCATTAAGTTCATTTAAAATCTGGTCTTGAGTGTGTGAAAAGCAATTTTATGCTTTTCCCACGAAAAAATATCTTTGAGGTTTCGAATATCTTAAATAACGGTTTTTGATATTTTTAATAATTGGTGAAATTAGAAATACGATATTTGCTAATTTTTGGGGACTTATATACTGAGTGTCGGTAAGGCTCGACAGTCGATAAAATAAGGTAGAAAAAATTGCTAGCGCCATCGTAGGGCATATGGTAGGGACGTAACAAAGTCAAGGGCGAAATTCGCGATTGTAATTTATGAGCATGCAGAGAAACGTAAGAGTAGAGAATTTGTAATGTTTGTGTAGTCCTATTGCAAAAGTTCGGTACTATTTTAACACAATAACTATATGAAGATTCGTCCCATTTCTTCTGAGGCATTTCAACTTTTCTAGAACGTATTTTAGCACTTTAAGGGGGAGAATTTATTCAATGTTATAAAATATTTTATGTACAAAGAAAATTCTCCTTCACGAACATTTCATTATAAAATAATCGTTTTCTTTTTCGGGGTTGGACATTTAACGAGTCAACGTTATCTTGCGTATGTAAGGATGAATGATATATTAACTTTTTTATGCAGGTGAACCATTGACCATTGAAAAAGTTGCTGCAAGTCATTGCGTATGTTCCTCCTTCATTTATTAGTTGATCTTTTGAAATTTGAATGAGCATAGTAGTATCATAAACATTATTTTCAAGATCGAAGGAAATCGCTTTTACCGGAGGAAAAACGACGCTGAAAAAAAACCGTCATCAGATTGGGTTCACCTACTGTAAGCGTGATAGTACTAGGTACCTCAAAGAACAGCCATACATCGCTTACAGAAGGATCCAGTTCCTCAAAAAAATGAAGCATCTCATTGACGAAGGCAAGCCGATTGTCTACCAAGATGAGACTTGGACATATCGACGAGGAACAGGGAAGTCGAAAGAGTGGCAGGACAGTGATGTCCGGAGCAGCTCAGTCAGGAATGATTCGACTGGTGACCGGTACCTGATCTGTCATGCTGGCGGGAGGAGTGGTTTCGTTCCGGAATGCTCGCGATTCGACCGTACAGCTGTCAAACCAAGACCAGACGACGATTATCATGGTGACATGAATGGAGAACTATTCCAGAAATGGTTCAAGGAAAGACTTGTCCCAACATCCGGGAGCCATCGATAATCGTCATGGACAATGCATCGTATCACTCCCAACGAGTAGGTCTATTTTTACGGCGCACAAGATTTTGTAGGTAATGACATAAAGGAATGAAACAGGTGTTGGTCGATGGAGAATTTGATTCTCCATAGAGCAACTTAAGTTCAATCCTTCATGATAATTACAAGGAGAGAGAGCAATTTTAATACCAGCCCGAATCATCGGAGTTCAGTATGTATTATTCACAATGTCCGGATATTCAGCGTCTAAATGTTACCTCGAACTTGGGGGTGGCGTTCTGGATCGAAAGCTCCCGAGCAACTTTGCGATCAGCCGCGCCCTCTTCAACATATTGGATGATGATTTTGACCAATTAGGAGTGCGGGAAAACAGAACGCACGACGGTGAATACAGCAGGAATGTGTCCCTCCTCCCTTTATCAATATTAAGGGGTAAAACCAAGGACGATCGACGGAGGATTTAATT
>NW_011887813.1:675889-679240 GCF_000806365.1 Fopius arisanus | reverse complement strand
CCGAGGAGTTTAGATCATGTGAGCTCGCGTAACCTCTCAGATTTTAAATGAAATTTCGGCCCTTGATGCCTATAACATAGTGACATTTGGGAATACCGATTAAAGCGGAAGGGTGAATATATTTTGTTTTAAGGAATCTCAAAAAGTTAATGAAGTCGGGATGGAATGCAGCAGGCCGTCAAGAGCCATCACGTATTCTGTGCTGGTACGAATACCAGATCCAGAAAAAGATCGAAGACCTCACTGGTCCTCATTGATGGACAGAAAAGGAGTTGTAGAATTGGCAACATCGATGAATGGCGTATTACTTCACCAGTCTGCCAGATTTCACCAGGGCCACGAACGTTTTCCGGTAGAGCGCAGAAATTCCCAGTGCACAGCAAATGCGGTGGTGGCGATAGCAGTGCTACTTGCATCCCAAGTTAATGTTACACGAGATCTTCTGGATCAGATCTTGATAGATGGTGACAGACTTTATGTCGACTCACGAACTGAGAGAAGCATCGTCTATCAACATCTATCACCAGAAGATCTCCAAAACAGATTCACGGCATGTAGTCAGGCGTTTACCATCGGTGTTTATTTGAATTCTCAGGGGTTTCTGTCTTCAGAAACTACCCTACACGAGATCACTGAAAGTATCTCGTCAAATGCCGCTGTTTATCAGCACGAACTTGAGCGTACAGGGTTTTTATATATTTCGGAAGGCAAAACGGTTGGGTATATCATTTCTCCACAAAATCCCAATTGTACTCGCCAATATTTTTATTTGTTCAATCCACATGCAGTGGACAACAATAATCATTTCCCTCGAATTGCCAGAAAAGGAGCCCCGAGATTATTCCGATGCCTGTCAGCGAATTTCCTGGCTCAGCTTCTGATGACCCAAAATTATGCCAGAAGGAATGGATGGCAAATGTATAGAATTAAAATTGAAAACAGTACGAAATAGTATATTCAGTAACGGACCTGAATAAGATTTTTTTAGCAATGGTTAAACATACTATTTTTAATAAAGTTCATATTATAATTTATGAAATGTGTAACACGCGGTTATTCAATTAGCATTTTTCAAATTTTTTGGCAGGGTAAAAGGTTTGTTGTGGGAGAACTTATTTATTTATAAGCGGCGGTTTTTCTATTGAAAAACTGAAGATTAGGGGGTGAAATCGGTATCAATCGACAGGAAATTACATTCCCCAGCGAATGCCCCTGATTTCATCCCTTAACATTAATTGGGGGAGAAGTTATCAATTTTTAAGTGGGGAGCGGGCGATTGGAGACTTAAATCTCCAAGATTTTCACTTTCGCCGAGCTTGTCTTCGCCGTTTTTATTTTTAAAAAATGATGATTAGGGAATGAAATGGGTATCAATCGATGGGGAATTTAATTCCCCAGCGAATGCCCTTGGTTTCATCCCTTCATATAAATTAAGGGAGAAGTTATCAATTTTTAAGTGGGCAGCGGGCGATTGGAGACTAAAATCTCGACGATTTTCGTTCTTGTCGGCATGTACCCCGCGGTTTTTCTTGTGAAATAATGACGATTAGGGGATGAAATTTAATTCCCCAACAAATGCCTTTGGTTTCATCCCTTAATATTAATTAGGGGAGAAGTTATGACTTTGTAAGTGGCGAGTCGGCGATTGGAGAGTGAAATCTCCATGATTTTCACCCTTGTCGGCATGTTTCCCGCCGTGTTCCTTTTGAAATAATGAAGATTCAGGGTTGAAATGCACTCCAGGAGATTGAGTGATAACTGGATGCAGTAGTAAGCTACATATTTTTAATAATTGTTTAGTAAACTTGGTAGATCCCTTTAAAATTAAATCGCTCTTTAGCGCCCTTCCATAATGTTTTCTCTTTTTCTTTCATTATTTTTCATGTCCATTCAAGTGGTTCCCACAACGCAAAATTAGTCCCAAACGTTAATGTATTTTAAGTTAAAAAGATAAAATTTTTCCAAAAGTTGACGTTCGTTAGATAGTCCACGCGGGCCTTAATTTATATTGTTTTTGTGGCGCTGTCGAATGGATCTTCATGACGAATTAAATTAAATATTTGTTTATATATACATATATTATATTATATCCTTACATATTAATGAAACAATGCAGAAATAACGAAATGCAATAATTATCTTAATTTTAATTTTAAAGAAACTTTTATATTTTAATATAACCTCAAGTCTAAAAAAGTATAATCATGCTATTTACTAATACAGTTCTCTCCATTGAAGAATAAAAATTTTATAGTTCAGAATAAAAAAATATTTATAATTTCTCGTGGGATTTTTTTAATTCAAAAAACGCGCACACAATATGAAAATAGTCCCTTGGCGGAAGACTAGCTTCATTGCGCATGTCCGGAAAATGGAGGGGCGACTTCGGGTTATACCCGATGTTAAAACTTATGCTGACTTTAGTATAGAAATGTGTGTTTTGATCGTGTGTTTAAGATGCAAGTAATTTTAAGTGATCAAAGTTTGTGCAATCCGAGAAAAAAATTAAAAACTACCCTCAAAAATGGTTTTTCGCGATCAACTTGCAAAGTACACTAGATACAGAAAAAAAGGTTAAATATAATTTGAAGAGGAAAATATTTTCGATAAAAAACATATCAAGCACTTCATCCCTATTTTGTACCGTACAACCCCTACAGCCGTTCAAATGTACGATAGGAGAAAAACATTGATAAAAAATGGAAAAAATTTCATTCTTCAATTTCAAATAATGGTAAGAAATATTTAAAAATCTGAGTCATTATATTTTCATAGCAATATAATTTAATTCAAAGAATTACTATGAAATAGGAAGGGTAACTTCTAATCTAATCGATGAAAAAAATTTTTTTTTCCTCCATAATTTTTATTCTTGAATATGAAACAAATTTTATCTAAAACATTTTCATCCATCCCTTATATTTTAGAAGGTAGACGCGATTTTCCGATTCCACCCCTCAATATATCTCCGCGCTGAGAACCTCTCCTCTGGGAGTCCACTATATCTATATATATCGCATGCGTTGCCAGCTACTGTGACGTCATATTTACGCTGTGTTTGTGCACGGAATGACAACATTGGATATTTGTGAGCCCGAAAATGATGGAAAGGCCCGTGAAACTCTTCGCCAGTTGACCTGTCCCTTTCCCTCCCTACCTCTCTTTCTCTCTTCATACTCGCTCAAGCAAGGAAGATAGGCGAATGATAAATGCTAAATAATGATAAGTGATGATTAATTCATTTATAATTAATAATTTATTATCATTTGTTAGATGATTATTGAGATTCGCCCGAATAAATTTTCCATAACCATTTTTTAAAAATCATTTAATTTCAATTGATACGAAAAT
>NW_011887813.1:673641-675059 GCF_000806365.1 Fopius arisanus | reverse complement strand
GTACCGACGGCTATATAGATTTTGATTGATCTAGACAGGGGCCATCGAGACGGACATTTTAAAAGAAAACTAGTTCAATCGGCTGACTAGTTTTCCAAATAGTTACAAAAAACGTTTAAAAAAGAAAAGGCTTTTTCTCGGGAACTATTGGACTGATCGAGCGGATTCTACGGCCAGAGTTAGTCCAAAGTAGGATCTATAATTTGACAGAGTCTGCTCTGAGCAGTCAAAGCGATCGGACGTGCGCTTCACCACGGTTGGATTCGAGTACACAAATCCAAACACTCGTCCCCACTAAAAAACACGCGAGCACCTGATGGCAACACACCGACTACCACCACACATAACGCATTTACGGGTCTGCCAGAAGACAAGGAAACTGAGACACAGGACAGCGATCCGGACATTGACCCGATCAGTCAACCGCTGCCCAAAACCCAGAGAATCACAGGTCAGCGACCACCTCCCATACATGCATACAACCAGAGTATCAAAGACTTATCGAATAAAATTTTAAATTTCTCTCAAAAATACAAGTCACGTTTCTTTCTGAAACAACCAAGAGATTACAACTGTATTAGCATTAATACGGCTGATTTAGAGATTAATCAGATAATTAAGAATTTTTTAAAAGAACAAAATATAGAATTTTACACTTATACTCCCAAGAGCTCAAAACCGAAAACTATGGTATTAAAAGACCTTTACGGAGGCTTCAATGAGACGGAGATTATGACAGAGCTAACTAATTCAAATCTAAAAAATGTTGAAATATTAAAAGTCAGTAAAATTCAATTCAACAAAAATTCCGAGAATTTCGCCTTCTTAGTTCAGATATCAAGTCAATCATCACTAGCAGAATTAACAAAGATTAAAATCCTTTTATTCCAAAAAAATCGTTGGGAGCCTCAAAATAAGAATAGGCTCTTCCAATGCAAAAATTGCCAGCGCCTGGGGCACTCAAGTGCTAACTGTACGCTGAAATTCAGATGCGTAAAATGCAGCCGAGATCACAAACCTCTCGAATGTATTTTGAATAAGAACTCTGATAAGAATTTCCTCAAATGCGCAAACTGCGATTTAAATGGACACCCTGCCAATTACAAGGGATGCCCTTATTATAAACTAGCATTGCAAATTCTGAAAACCGATATGGAAATAAGTAACAAGACTAGGGAACGAAAGATTGAAACACTCTCAAAAAAAGTCTCCAGAAATGTATCATACGCAGTCACAGTCAAGAGCGTGAATAGTCAAGATATTGAAGTTCATTCTAGATCTAATTCAAAAACCATACCTACTAGAATAACTCATCAAACACAAGTATTTATAAATAACCCATCACAGACTTCATCTACGAATAATCAAAACAATAAAACAACCAAAGAGTCTGACGTACCCCCCCCCCCCCCCCCCCC
>NW_011887813.1:669694-673086 GCF_000806365.1 Fopius arisanus | reverse complement strand
AAGTTTAGACAGATGGCGATAGTGTGGCCTCTCAATCTCGGACAGGCAAAAATGAGTTTCACGGCAGAAGTGATCAGGAGCGTATGAAGGAGGGGCACTTTCGGGGGGATAATATCCCAATGAGGGGATAGGAATAAATGGTGCTGGGAGGGTGAATTCCTAAATTAGGAGTTAGACAGATGCGTCAAGATAGAGGGTGGGTGGAAGGGTGAAACTGGGGCTGAGAAAGGGGTGCGTTTATAAACATGGTGTTTGTAGGCATGGTTAGGGGTGAAGTGAAGGGATGAAAATGGCATGAATGCTTGCAGGAAATTGGGGGGTTTTAAGGTGTAGGGATGAAATGCTTCAGGATAAAATGGGGGGTTTTTACACCCTCATTAACACATTCCCAAGATGCCTGACGGGGTAAAAGTCTGTACAGGGGTAAAAAAAAACTTGTCCACAGGGATGGGTAAATCGACTCAGGCGGTGATTCTGAGTCGATCTGTACCTATAAATTTCGAACTTTTTTTTCACCCTCACTAACCCTCCCTCAAAATAACCGACGGGGTAAAAAAAGAAAGTCTTTACAGGGGTGGGTAAATCGACTCAGGGGATGATTCTGAGTCGATCTGTACCTATAAATTTCGAACTTTTTTTTTCACCCTCACTAACCCTCCCTCAAAATGAGCGATGGGGTAAAAAAATTAAGTCTTTACAGGGGTGGGTAAATCGACTAAGGGGGTGATTCTGAGTCGATCTGTACCTATAAATTCCGACATTTTTTTTCACCCTCACTAATACATTTCCAAGATGCCCGACGGGGTAAAAGTCTGTACAGGGGTAAAAAAAATGTCTCCACAGGGATGGGTAAATCGACTCAGGGGGTGATTCTGAGTCGATCTGTACCTATAAATTTCCACATTTTTTTTTCACCCTCACTAACCCTCCTTCAAGATGACCCGTGGGGTTAAAGAAAAAGTTTTTACAGGGGTGGGTAAATCGACTCAGGGGGTGATTCTGAGTCGATCTGTACCTATAAATTTCGACATTTTTTTCCACCCTCACTAACCCTCATGAGATGGCCGATGGGGTAAAAAAAAAGTCTTTACAGGGGTGGGTAAATCGACTCAGGGGGTGATTCTGAGTCGATCTGTACCTATAAATTTCGACATTTTTTTTCCACCCTCACTAACCCTTCTTCATAATGACCGATGCAGTAAAAAAAAACGTCTTTACAGGGGTGGTTAAATTGACTCAGGGGATGATTCTGAGTCGATCTGTACCTATAAATTTTGACATTTTTTTTCCACCCTCACTAACTCTCTTTTGAGATGGCCGACGGGGTAAAAAAAAAATGTCTCCACAGTGGTGGGTAAATCGACTCAGGGGGTGATTTTGAGTCGATCTGTACCTATAACTGTTGTCCTTTTTTTTCCACCCCCACTATTACATTTCCAAAATGGCCGATGTAGTAAAAAAAAAGTCTCTACAGGGATGGGTAAATCGACTCAGGGGGTGATTCTGAGTGGATCTGTACCTATAAATTTCGACCTTTTTTTCACCCTCACTAACTCTCTCTCAAAATGACCGTTGGGATGAAAAAAAAAGTCTTTACAGGGGTGGGTAAATCGACTCAGGGGATGATTCTGAGTCGATCTGTACCTATAACTTTTGACCTTTTTTTTTCACCCCCACTATTACATTTCCAAAATGGCCGATGGGGTAATAAAAAAGTCTTTACAGGGATGGGTAAATCGACTCAGGGGATGATTCTGAGTCGATCTGTACCTGTAAATTTTGACCTTTGTTTTCCACCCTCACTAACCCTCTTTCAAGATGGCCGACGGGGTGAAAAAGGGTCCAGAGGTGTATGTAGACTGATTCACGGAATGATTAGACGGAGTTGCGGAGTCCAATCGGTGTATTGGAAAAAAATAAAAATAGAAGGGTGGACTGAGCGCATTGGAAGAAAATTAGGGGTTGAGGGTGGGAAGAGTGTGCCAGGGTGCAAAGGAGGTTCATGGTGGGATGAATTTATTCGGCAAAAATGATGGTTGAGGGTGGAATGAGTCATGGGGAAAATGAGGGTTAACGGTGAGATGAGTGCATTGGAAGAAATGCAGAGTTGAGGCTGGGGTAAGTGTGTCAGGGTGAAATGGAGGTTGATAGTGGGACGAGTCATTGGAAGAAATGAGGTTTGATGGTGGGATGAGTGGATGGGACAAAATGGGGGCTTGATGGTAGAATGATTGTGCCAGGGTCAAGTGGGAGTTGAGGCTGGGGTGAGTGTGTCAGGGTGAAATGGGGGTTGGTGGCGGGATCAGTCATGGAAACAATGAGGGTTGATTGTGGAATGAGTAGATGGGAAAAAATGGGGGTTTAACGGTGGGATGAGTGTGGCGGGCAGAAATGGAGATTTTGCCCATGGCTCATCGCACTATCAATCCCCATTTCACCCTGACACACTTATCCAACACTCAACAATTCATTTTACCCCATGCACTCATCCCATCATCGACCAGCATTTCACCCTGACACACTCATTCCATCCACAACTCTTCATTGTTTCCCATGCACTCATCCTTCTGTCAACCCCCATTTCACCCTGCAACACTCGTCCCACCCTTAAACCCCAATCCACCCTGATAAATTCGGTCGACCTTCAACCTCTCAGTTTCTCCCACGTATTCAGCCCACCGTCAAGCCCCCATTTTGTCCCATCCACCCATCGCACCATCAACCCTCGTTGTTTCCATGACTGATACCACCATCAACAACCATTTCTTCCAATGCACTCATCCCACCATCAACCCTCATTTTCCCCATAACTCATTCGACCATCAACCATCATTTTTTCTGAATGAGTGCATCCCACCATCAACCTCCTTTGAACCCTGGCACACCCTTCCCAACACCTCAACCCCTAATTTTTTTCCAATGCACTCAGTTCAGCTTTCTACTTTTATTTTTTTCCAACTCACTGATTGGACTCCGCAACTCCGTCTAATCATTCCGCGAATCAATCTACATGCACCTGTAGACCCTTTTTTTACCCCGTCAGCCATCTTGAAAATGTATTAGTGAGGGTGGGAAGAAAAGGTCAAGATTTATAGGTACAGGTCCACTTAGAATCACCCCCTGAGTCGATTTACCCACCCCTATAAACACTTTTTTTTACCCCATCGGTCATTTTGAGGGAGGGTTAGTGAGGGTGAAAAAAAAGGTCGAAATTTATAGGTACAGATCGACTCAGAATCACCCCCTGAATTGATTTACCCACCACTGTAAAGACTTTTTTTTATCCCATCGGTCATTTTGAGGAAGGGTTAGTGAGGGTGAAAAAAAATGTCGAAATTTATAGGTACAGATCGACTCAGAATCACCCCCTCAGTCGATTTACCCACCCCTGT
>NW_011887813.1:661047-669269 GCF_000806365.1 Fopius arisanus | reverse complement strand
AGCGATTGCCGTAGTTACCGACAAGGCATCGCTTGAGATCAAGGTTCGGGTCTTGACCGCGAAGTAGGAGGGCGTAAAATCGCCAATCGAGAAAAAATTCCCTCCAGTCGGGCCTTAATACAAATACGAAACATATTTCTAAAATATTAGTTCATTTGAAATTACACAATGATGATACAGCCATGGAATAATTCCCCTAGGGATAATAGTGCTGAGAACACTCAATCTCTTCTCAAAGAACTCAAAATTGCGTCCACCAATGTCAATTCACATTGATTAATATTTAAATTATTTTCATCTTCTAAGAGAACAGACAATAAACTAAAATAAATTAGGAGAGGAATGTCTTCCCCCTCTATACACCCCCTTTTTTTTTTCTTCCATAACAGTAAGTACAAATGCGCTATTTTTTTACACTGTAATTACACGAAACAACTCTGTTTCTTTCTTTCTAATTTTTTTGAGTGCAATAAACAATTGAAACCAATTGAATATTCATAATGCGTCAAAGTGCATTAAGACCCAAGTTAATGTTATGGGAACATGTTAATAAATACAAATATTTATTATACTATTTATTGCCCCGGCCCCGGTCGGGCTCGCAAAGAGACGAAGGGGAGGGTTGAGCGCCAACCGGGTGCGTCCTCAGGTGGCGAATAGAGGCACGGCCGGGGAAAGGAAGGGGCTGGGGGACCAGGGTCGGGTACTGAGAAGTATCAGAGCCTGTATCTGGCTAGTCCTTGTCGGAACCCGGTCAGAGGCACCATAGGGGCAAACTCGGGGGTAACTCCCTGATAGGGCGCTCCAAACCACCGTCGCAGGCCAACTCCCCAAGCCAAGGTGGGAGTTATCGTGCCGATGGCTGGATGGCACTGGGGAATAGTGTAGAGGCACCAGGCAGCACCTCATTGTAGCGATGCCTTACCCCAGTAACCAGGCTCTGCTGGGGCGGACCTCTATTTCCTAGGATACCCGTGGGATGTCTATGTACAAATCACAATTATCACACAACGCCGAAGGCGGTGCCCTCCCAGAGGGAACACCAGAGGTAGACAGAACAGTTGAGGCAGCAGTCCCCGGGGATCCCACAGGGGTTCAGGAGACGGCCGTGGTCTCGGCAGGGGGGTCGGAGGAGGGAACTACCGTGGTAGGACCCACCAAGGACCAACCTGCCCTAAAGGACACGCGCAAGGGACGCACGGGCGCGGAGAAGCGCAGGGCTCGCAAGGCCAGGCTGGAAGCCGAGGCTTTGCGGGAACAGCGCTCCTCGCAGGGAGTGACGGAGACCCCAGTGGGAGTGGTTGGGAGGACCGGAGCCAAAAGGCCACACCCCCTGAGGTCGCCATGCCAAAAAAGAGGGCGAAGAAGAGGGACAGCCTTGGAGCACCCTCCTACAGGGTGGCAGCACAGGGTGGTGGCAAGGTGGCTATAGTGCCGGCCGGCTACACGGAGCCAGCCCTGACGGGGGACCAGGCGGACCTCATTCAGGAGGCATTGGTGGAGAAGATGTTCTGGGGTGACCAGAGCGGCCAGCTTCCGAGCTTCGTGGGACACCGGCTGGAGCAAGGGGTGCTATGGGTCACGTGCACCGACGCCCGCTCGAAAGAGTGGCTCAGGAGCGCGGTGGCCTCACTGGCACCCTGGGATGGGGCCTCCCTCGTCCTTATGGACAGGGACGCGCTCCCCAGGCTGTCCAGGGTGACGGCTTTTCTCCCGGGTAAGCCGGTGGGAATGGCTGTTGCACTACACAGGCTGGAAAAGCAGACCCAGGGCCTCTTCACTGAAAAGTGGAGGGTCTGGGACCGCAGAGAAGGGAAGGGAGGTACCACCCTGGTACCAGGGGTGGACTCCAAGTCCCTGGAGGGGCTCAGGAAGGTGGAGACGGCTCCCTTCTACTGGCTCCTTTTTACGAGTCATGGGTGGGGGGGCCGAGGGAGGGAGCATCGACTCCTGCGAGAAGCCTGAGTCAGGTGGGGGCTGCTCTCAGCAGTGATCAGGGGGCGCCTGCAGTCTCGGCAGGGGCACCGATGGCTGCTGGGGCAGAGGTCCCCAGAAGAACGATGAGGGAAAGCCTCGGGAGTGCCGCGGACAGCTGGCCTCCCTTGGCGGTCTCCCTGCCGAGACCGGTGGGACGCCCAAGGGGCAATAGGGGTCGAAGTGGTTCGGGCAGGCGGGTCGTGAGGGGGTCAGGGGGGGGTGGGGGTCTCAAAGGACTTTCACCCGTGCCGAAGAGGGCACCCTTGGCCTGGATCAGGGGGGAAAAGGGCGTGACTTGCACGTCAGGCAGGCCGGAGGGGCACCTTGAATAAGGGCGCTCCGATGGCCTGCAGGCACGGAAACGCCGGAGCAACGGACGATGGGCGACGGGGCGGTATAACCACGCCGCTTCTCCGATGCTCCCAGATTAACTTGCAACACTGCAAGGCTGCGACTGCCCTGCTGAGTCACAGCATCGCAGTAGGACAGACAGACATATGCCTTATACAGGAGCCCTGGTGTTACGAGGGATCTGTAAGGGGATTTAACCTAGGTGAGGAAGAACTATTCCTTTCTCCGGGTAACCCGGAACCCAGGGCCTGCATCGTAGTTAGAAAAGCGTGCAGACCCAGGGGGATGGCGAACTTCTGTCACAGGGACCTGGTGGCGGTTATGGTGCAGGTACATGGGGAGGGGCCGACCGAGGACATGGTCCTCTGTTCGGCTTACCTACCGCATGACTCTACAGAGCTGCCACCCACTAGAGAGCTGCAGGAACTGGACAGGTACTGCAGGTCTAAAAAGCTGCCGCTCATTACAGGCTGCGATGCAAACTCGCAGCATGTGGTATGGGGTAGCAGTAAGAATAACGCCAGGGGATCAGCCCTGTTGGAATACCTGGCGAATGCGGAGCTGGAGATCCTAAACAGGGGATCTAGCCCCACGTTTGTCACCGCTAGGTGTCAATGTATCATTGACATCACGTTATGCGATTGCAGACCGGCGCACCGGTGCGTGAACTGGAGGGCGGACCAGGAGGACTCGCTCTCCGATCACCGGTGCATCAGATTTGAAATTCAAGGCACTGCTGAGATTGCGCAGGGACTCATGCGTAGAAATCCGGAGGCCACCGACTGGGGCTCTTTTAGGAGGGAACTGGAGGAAAGTCTAGAGGTCGGATGTGTGAAGCCCAGCAACATAGAGAGGTTAGAGGACGAGGTGGAGAGAATCCACAGAGCCCTAACCGAGTCCTTCCATCAGGCATGTCCGATCAGACCATGCAGGGTAGGAAGGAAAGTTAAATGGTGGAACCGGGAACTTGGGAGACTGAGAGGTCTGACCAGGCGTCTCTCGAACCGAGCGTACTGCACCAAAAGAGAAGAGGACTGGACTCAGTACAGGAAGATACAGAGGGAGTTTAAAAATCTCATCAAAAGATCGAAAGAGTCAGCATGGAGGACCTTCTACGAGGAGTTGGAGGCACTGCCACAAGTGGCCAGGCTTCGCAGGGTCTTCTCTGCCGCACACGCGCAAGGCTTGGGTGGGATCATACTACCTGGTGGTGTTGCTATCACCCAGCCAGATGAGATACTGGAGCACCTGATCCAGATGCACTTCCCCGACTCTGTTATACAGGGGGAGGGAATGTGCTCTGGTATGGAGTGGGCACGGTCAAGCGAGGGCAGGCCGATGTGGGGCCTGGCCTCGAAAATTGTGACGCTGGACAGGCTGCGGTGGGCGGTGGACTCCTTCGAGATGTGTAAGAGTCCGGGGCCTGATGGCATATACCCGGCTTTTCTGCGGAAAGGAGGCCCGCTGTTTCTGCATAGACTGCTACCAGCACTAAGGGCTTGTCTTGCTTTAGGACATGTCCCAGGAAGATGGCGGAAGGTCAGGGTTGTGTTTATTCCTAAACCAGGTGAATGCAGCTATGACAACGCCAAAGCCTATCGGCCTATCAGCCTGACCTCTTTCCTACTGAAGACGCTGGAAAGGCTCGTTGACAGGCACATCAAAGAGGGAGTGCTGACAATGAATCCCATTAGCCCCTCGCAGCATGCATACCAGGCGGGCAGATCAACTGAGACGGCACTGCACAGCCTGGTTGCAAAAATAGAAAGAGCAAAGCAAAGGAAAGAGGACGCCCTCGCTGTCTTTATTGACATAGAGGGGGCCTTTGATAATACCTCCTTTGGAACCATGGAGATGGCGGCGGCATTCTTTGGGATAGAGATATCCATCATCAGATGGATCGCCGCTATGCTCTGAACTAGGTTGGTCCACTCCTCGCTCGGGGACAGTACAGTCAGGGCGCTAGTGGGGAGTGGCTGCCCGCAAGGGGGGGTCATCTCGCCTCTGCTGTGGCTCCTCGTTGCGGACGGGCTCCTCACTGGGCTTGAGAGACTGGGGGTGGACGCAATCGGATACGCAGACGATGTGGCTTTGCTCGTGAGTAGCAGGAATGAGGGCATACTACACCGGAGGATGCAAAATGCGCTGGACTATGTTCAGCAGTGGTGCACCTCTCATGGACTCAGGGTAAGCCCAAGCAAGACGGAGCTGGTGCTCTTTACTAGCAGGAGGAGGTGTGTCGTAAGACCGCCCTCCATTTATGATACAGTTCTGGGCTTTTCGAACGAGGTAAAATACCTGGGGGTATGGCTCGATAGAAGGCCCAGCTGGAAGAAGCACATCACCATGCAGACGAACAAATTCATCATGACTTACTGGGCATGCAGGAGGATGTTTGGCAACACGTGGGGGCTTAGGCCCAGAATCCTGAAATGGATCTACACGGCCATAATGCTCCCACAGCTTGCGTACGCTGCTGTTGTTTGGTGGACGGCAATGAGCAAAGCCTGCCACAGGAAAACGGTAGACAGGACGGGCAGGCTTGCGATGCTGGGAATTACGAGGGCACTCAGAACGACCCCCACCTCAGCACTGGAGGCTCTGCTCTTTCTCCAGCCGCCTCACCTTCACATTAAGGAGGTGGCGCTGATCTCGGCTGCGAGATTACGACTGCAAGATCGATGGAAGGAGGCCAGTAGTGGTCATGCGGCAATGCTCACGGCGGACAGCGACCTTCGGGGACTGCTGTCCTGGGGAGGAGATGCCTGCGGACCGCGATGGCACTTCCAAAAGAGTTTTAAGGTCAACCTTGGATATGGGGCAACCCAACTAGGGAGTGACAGAAAGTGGACGCCACCGAAGGGGCTGGTCTGGTACACGGATGGCTCCAGAATTGGTAATAGAGCGAGGGCAGGGATCTGGTCTGAGGGGCCTTCAATTCCAAGGGTCCTTGGATTGGACCCGCATACGACCGTGCTCCAAGCAGAGCTTGCAGCCCTGAAAGCCTGTGCCAGGGAAATTCTGGGCAGGGGGGGCAGGGGCAAGAAGATATACATCTGCTCAGACAGCAGGCGTGCGTTGAGGCCACTGCTCAAGAATGAGAGTTGCTCTCGATTAGTCAACGACTGCACTGAGCTGATGGAAAGGGTGGCTTCCCATAATCAGCTGGAAGTGGTCTGGATTCCGGGCCACGCTGGCATCCTCGGCAACATGAAAGCCGACGAGCTGGCCAAAAGAGGTTGTCTAGAGGTTGCGCCAACAGAGGAGAACCCAGTGGGAGTGCACATAGACTTCGTTAAGGATATGATCTGGAAACGAGCGGAGAGGGGGGTTGTGGAAAGGTGACGCTCTGAAGAGGGCGCCAAACATACAAGGACCCTTTTTCGTGAACCTACAAAACAGCTGGCGGAGACGCTGGTAGGGCTGAACAGGATGAAACTCCGGTCTTTGATCGGACTTCTCACTGGGCACTGGCCCCTAGCCTCATACCTGGCGCAAATAGGTAGAGGAAGTGACCCTACCTGCCCGAAGTGTGGACTGGCGGACGAAAACCCGCACCACTTAGGCACCAGATGCAGTGGTCTTGACGAGATCCGTTGGGACGTCTTTGGGACCACTTGCATCAAGGATATTGTTTCGTCCCCAACAAATCTAGCGTCTTTCATTGTTGAACTATATTTCATTATAATTTATAGCTATTAAGGAAAAGAAAATATTCTAAATTTACAACCATTTTGGAGAGCGAAAGAAGGGGGAGGACGCAGATAACGGAGAAATTTTAAAGCTTTTTTTTTCCACCTAAGCCAGCATCCCCAATGAAAATCACGGACAAGTAGTTTGGACAAAGCTGCTGGTTATCTGGGGAAATTCTTGTTCCTCAAAACCCTTCAGCTCTTC
The DNA here is from genome assembly GCF_000806365.1 of Fopius arisanus. Classification (NCBI taxonomy): domain Eukaryota; kingdom Metazoa; phylum Arthropoda; class Insecta; order Hymenoptera; family Braconidae; genus Fopius; species Fopius arisanus. The sequence continues at coordinate 663,044 of NW_011887813.1, read as the reverse complement.
AGCAATTCACTTTTCCACCCTCATTCAGCATTCATTTTTTGTCCATCCTCAAATCGCACGAGAGGACCGAGAGCCGCCGAACCCGTAATTTTATTATGGGCAACTCCCCAACGTTACTAGCTGTTTTCCAGTATAATCCGTTGCAAGCCGTCACACCAAAAAAAAAAGGTTTCAACTTCGCGTAGCCAGAATTAACGACTTCGGAAATGTCAAAATTCTAACTTTCCTTAAATCACACCCTCTCTTCTCCCACCATCGATAGATCACACCAATGAGTTCCAAGTTTCTTAGCTCACCAATCAGAGAAACGACAAAAATTAGTGTTTAGCTAATTCCCTCCTCCTTCTTCCGACGCTCTCAAGAAAATAAAAGTGAAAAAGGAGTCAGTTCAGTACTGGAAGTGAAGTGAAAAATAGCAAACACCGTGTTGAATAAAGAATAACATTTCTTGAGTCTATGCAACCAAGGTGCAGTGTCAGTGTGATTTCATTGTTTCTGTTATTCACCCCAATCAATTAACTTTTCTGCCAAGTAGTTTTGATAAAAAGAATATCAAGCAACACCCAAGGAAAATTCAGTGAAAGAATCACATCTCGAGTGATATTAGTTTGGTAGCTCGAGGGTATCAACCTTGAGTTGATACAGATATGTATGTTGATAGAGACGGTATAGAAGGGCTCTATGAGTTTGCTCGAAAGGCCAACATACTTGCACCTATTGACTAGGCGGCTGACAAATGCAGGGTGCAAAATGGCTGGAAAGCTCGTTGCACCCTCCCTAACATGGAAGGGAACGCCTAAAGCCCTATAAGACTATAAGACTATAAGACTACTATTAATTGCGAGAGTCACCAAGTGGCCATAAATTAATACAAAAATCCGATAGCTTATGCAAAAGTTTTTTATGTACCTGTTTTTTTCTTGTAAATATCTGTAAATATTGTTGTAAATTCTGAATAAAAACATGTTTAAACAAAAAAAAATCGATAATTTGACAAAATTCCATATTTTTTAGAATTTTTTTTTGTCCTCTTATTGTTGTACTTTCTAAAATTTCATTTCCAAAAATCGGCGAAAGGGGGGCGGGGACATACAGACATGGTCGCAAAATTCCGTATTTTTACGTTTCAGACCATTCTGCATCATTTTCAATGAAAATTACAAAAAGTCAAAACTCAACGATTACAAAGCTTCCATTCAGAAGCAAAAAGACATTCCATTTTTTAAGCAGAGGCTTCCTGAAATGACACACTGAAATGGAAGAAAAATTAGCAGGATCGGAGATCATTATGTAGAAAAATTAATTAATTTACTAAATACATCTTTAGGTTACAAAGCTATGTGCGTATGGCTTTTGCCATACGTGTATGGCTTTTGCCATGCGTGTACAGCTTTTGCCATACGTGTATGGAAAGAAAGGGCTCAAACATATGGTAAACGTTACCTTGGGCGTATGGCAATTGCCATATACAGTGTCTATAGACACTGACCTTTTTTTGACGAATCCAAAAAAATTGTAACCTAAAGATGTATTTAGTAAATTAATTAATTTTTCTGCATAATGATCTCCGATCCTGCTAATTTTTCTTCCATTTCAGTGTGTCATTTCAGGAAGCCTCTGCTTAAAAAATGGAATGTTTTTTTGCTTCCGAATGGAAGCTTTGTAATCGTTGAATTTTGACTTTCTGGAATTTTCATTGAAAATGATGCAGAATGGTCTGAAACGTAAAAATACGAAGTTTGGCGACCATGTCTGTATATTCCCCCCCCCCCCTTTCGACCATTTTCGGAAATTAAATTTTAGAAAGTACAACAATAAGAGGACAAAAAAAAATTCTACAAAATATGGAATTTTGTCAAATTATAGATCCTACTTTGGACTAACTCTGGCCGTAGAATCCGCTCGATCAGTCCAATAGTTCCCGAGAAAAAGCCTTTTCTTTTTTAAACGTTTTTTGTAACTATTTGGAAAACTAGTCAGCCGATTGAACTAGTTTT
>NW_011887813.1:657337-660832 GCF_000806365.1 Fopius arisanus | reverse complement strand
CATTCTTTGATAGCGACGGTTCTAATTTCATTTGGGCCCAATCAGCCCAGTAGTTCCGAAGATATTCGATTTTTTATATCTATAAAAAGATATATATTTTATATCTTGAAAAGAAGTGGGCCAATGTAACTCCTTTTTGCTTCCGAATGGAAGCATTGCAATCGATCCATTTTTCGATTTTTTAATTTCGCTTCGAAACGATGTAAAACGGCTTGTAACGTAAAAATAAAAAGTTTGATCCCCCCGTGTGTATGTACGGATATCCATCTGCTGGTCACGTTTTTGAAAATTCTAGAATTAACCGGCTCAAAAAATTCAGAAAAATTTGTTATTTCGTCAAATGGTAGTTATTAATGACTACTGTGTGCCAAATTTCAGCCCAATCAATCCAGCCATTTTTGAGAAATTCTCATTTCTTTCTAGATCTAATTTCTGGAATTTCTCAAAAACTATCCAACCGATATGATTCTTTTCCCTCTCAACGTATTTGTCTTGATGTCAACTATAAGGAGCAATCAAAATATATATACCGGTTAATTCAAATTTTTCAAGATATTTCAATTTTTCTGTTTTTTACCAAAACTGCTCAGTAAAATAATGCTCTATCATATAAAATTATCTATGTCGAGTACAATGAGACGAACATTTCCCAAAAAAATGAAATTGGTTGAATTGTATAAAATATTTGCGAAAAAAAATGTCCTAATTGGACTTATTTATTCATCAAATCTCAATTCATCGAATCGCAATAATCATCTAACTGTTAGATATCTATAGTATAGAGTATACTCTCTATAGAGGTTCTCAGCGCGGAGATATATTGAGGGGTGGAATCGAACAATCGCGTCTACCTTTTAAAATATAAGGGATGGATGAAAATGTTTTAGATAAAATTTGTTTCATATTTAAAAATAAAAATTATGGTGGAAAAAAAAATTTTTTTCATCGATGAGATTAGAAGTTACCCTTCCTATTTCATAGTAATTCGTTCAATTAAATTATATTGCTATGAAAATATAATGACTCAGATTTTTTAATATTTTTTTACCATTATTTGAAATTGAAAAATGAAATTTTTTCCATTTTTTATCAATTTTTTTCTCCTATCGTACATTTGAACGGCTGTAGGGGTTGAACGGTACAAAATAGGGATGAAGTGCATCATATATTTTTTATCGGAAATATTTTGCTCTTCAAATTATATTCAACCTCTTTTTCTGTATCTAGTGTACTTTGCAAGTTAATCGCGAAAAACCATTTTTGAGTGTAGTTCTTAATTTTTTTCTCGGATTGCACAAACTTTGATCACTTAAAATTACTTGCCCATTAATCACACAATCAAAACACACATTTCTACATAAAAAGCGTCTTGGCTTTATGAAACACATATATGTTAGACCTAAATTGCCTGGACTAATAAGATATACTACTGCCAAATATATTTTCTTGTGGTTAGTAAATATTCTTGGCAAAAGATTTTTTTTTCTCTGTGCATAAATGACAAATTGTTCCGATAAATTTTTGACAATGTGATGTTGTGGAGAGGGGCGGGCGATTCATGGAAGTGATACGAGTAAAAAATATACAAAGAATGTAAGGCAGATATATGATTAACAAAAAAGTGTCCGAAAGAGCGGTCACAACTAAAAATCACAAGGGTCAAGCGCTCGCGAGAGAAAGAAGAGAGACAAATGTTATGCCTCAAAAATACCATTAAGAAATTGCTCCGTTGATCTGAATAACATGAGGATACGATTTTCACGGATATGGTTTTCATACAATAAACACTCGTGAATTCATTCCCTCCAGGTCCGTCAGTAATTCGACGATACATTAAGTCAGTTCCTTGTGCTTCATATGCACCCGATAGCTTCGAGATCGAACGATGTCTTCATTTATTTAATAAAATATTAAATTAACTAAGGAATCGATTCTCCTTGAGAAATAATAATTCCTAATAATTATCCGCGGGTGATCCATCCCCTCATCGAACTCACACCACTCGGGTTGCACGACACAAATTAAATCGGTTTTTCTAGATTCTAGAATGTACACCTTAAAACTTGAATCTGGTTAGACAATAAAAAAAAAGTTCAATTTTCATGAGTCTTAATTTGATTTTAAAGAATACATTCTGAAATTACACTTTGCTTTCGAGATTTTCTCCTGATGCAAGTTACGAATTTACAATTCTAAGAACTAGCAGTAAAGTTTTTACATTTATATATTTTTTGCTTCCGAATGGAAGCATTGCAATCGTCACATTCCGACCAGAAACAAGTAGGCGACAACAATTATGTCATTATGGAGGATTTAGCGAAATGTATAGGTATATTTTTTTGAAAAAATATTGATAAATGAAGACATCGGGCTTCCGAATGATTTTAACAATATATTTTTCCTCGTCAGGTTGGGTCTATTATGAATGTTAAATGGTCGTAGCAATTAAGCATCTATTAGACTAAAATTTTCAAATTTAAAAAACGAATTGGATCCTGATACTCTGAGCTATATAATCATTTTACACTAAAATTTGAATATCTATAAAACCAATTGTTCAATTAATTAAGCTCATTTTTCATACTATCCATTGTAGGGATAAACGGACGATTTCGTCGAAATTTGTAGTCTTAATAGCTTGATTTTGGTGCAGATGAAAGAGCGAACAACATTTTTTTTTTAATAACATAAAAGTGTCATATAACTATGATTACTTACAGGATGCATTTTCCAGTTTTTGATTAATTTCAATAGTGCCAAGCATGACGAAAAGAATGGAATTAAAACAAATGCGTACAACAATTTGAACTAAAAAATTCCAATAGAGCCAATAGAGCCAATCATGGCGAAGAGAATGAAATAAACAATAACTGAATATCTTCATTAGTTTTGGAGATATTTCGAAAAAAACGATTTTTAAACAAATGACGATTTCTCAAAAACGATTTGACCGATTTAGCAGAATTTTCATTCCATAGTTAGCCTCAACTCTTACCTGCTATTTCACGAAATTTCAAATTTTTTTGGAATTTTTTTACCCACCTTTATCTTTTCTTAACTAAAAAATCACCCCTGGCTAGGCACCATGCACAGACATTCTCAAAAACTTTTGTATTTTTACATTTCAGACCATTCTACATCGTTTCCAAGCAAAATTAGATTTTTGCTTCCGAATGGAAGCATTGCAATCGTCCGATCCCGACCGGAAAAAAAAATTCTAATTTGAAAATGAACTCTGGAAAAAATCATAGTTATTGTGACTTTTATGTTTTTGAAAAAAAAATGTTGTACGCACTCTCACCCCCGAAAAAATCGAGATATCAACTTTAAATTTTGACGAGATTGTCCTTTTATCACTGCAACGGATGGTATTGAAAATGAGTAGGATTGACTGATTAGTTCCGGAGATATTCAATTTTTAGGGTAAAATGATTATGTGGAATATCTCAAAATTGACTTGACCGAATTCATTTTTTTTATATGAAAATTTTTGTC
>NW_011887813.1:653640-656440 GCF_000806365.1 Fopius arisanus | reverse complement strand
CGCTGGTAATACAGAATGGTCTGCGGAATCAGTTTCCATCTGAATACCTGCTACCATGTCTTCATCACTTTGGGGTGGATCTGCCAGCTGAAATAGTAATTTTCATCACAATCACGTGAATGTTTCTCTCACAATATTTTTTTTTATTGAATGGATTCCTCGATAGCTACCATTTCCGATTCAAACGCAGTTAACAAGGATCGACGAACCGATGACAGATTCATCTCCAAAGAAGCTGAATGATGAATCCGTGATTCAAGGTCGACGGTCACTTGCATTCCGTAAAATTATCTGCGTCAGCACCATCTTCACCATCGTCATCACCAATAGTTTTCCCATTGCTCTACAGAAACGCATGCCAATGCCTCTGCCCAGATCGTTTCAGCTATTTCGTGTGAATAATCATTCTTATCATACTATCGCTCAATATTCTTATCATAATATCGCTTCATTTGTGACCAAACCATTTCGATCGGATTATAGATTGAATGGTATGGAGGCAAACGAACAATCTCATGATCACTATATTTCGCAACATAATCATCCAGTTGGTAACGAACTTCAGGCTTGTTGAGTTAAACAATGACCAGTAACTCCTTTTTGGAAGTCCCTGGTTCATAACTAATGTTATGATCATCCAACCACTTCTGGATCTGGACAATTGTCCATTTTTGCGTAGGATTTTGATGTACCTGCAAAGGAAACAAGGAGCGAAAAATAAACAAAATTGTCGCATTCTTTAATCTCGGTAACAAAAGCAGCAATCAATACAGGTTGTCTCAAAACCCAACGTGTAAACTTCGAAACAAAGATGAGGATGGAATTCTGAATCGAAAAGTTATGAGCAACTAGAAGATCAGACTCACCCTCTTCAACTTATTCGGCGTTGAAGTTCAACAAATCAGGAGCGCGGAATCACCAGACGCATGACGGTGAGTTGAATAGGCGGGTGATGCTTCTCCCCTAATAAATATTAAGTGATGAAACCAAAGGCATTCGCTGGGGAATGTAATTCCCCATCGACTGATACCCATTTCATCCCCTAATCGTCATTATTTCACAATAAAAACTGCGGGCTACCTGCCGACAAGAATGAAAATCGTCGAGATTTTAGTCTCCAATCGCCCGCTCCCCACTTAAAAATGCGTTACTCCTCTCCTAATTAAAATTAAAGGGTGAAACCAAGGGCATTCGCTGGGGAATCAAATTCCACGTCGATTGATACCCATTTCATCCCCTAATCGTCATTATTTCCCAAGAAAAACCACGGGTCACATGCCGACAAGGACGAAAATCGTGGAGATTTCAATCTCCATTCGCCGGCTCGCCACTTATAAATAGATAACTGCTCCCCTAATTAATATTAAGTAATGAAACCAAGGGCATTCGTTGGGGAATTAAATCCTCCGTCGATCGTCCTTGGTTTTACCCCTTAATATTGATAAAGGGAGGAGGGACACATTCCTGCTGTATTCACCGTCGTGCGTTCTGTTTTCCCGCACTCCTAATTGGTCAAAATCATCATCCAATATGTTGAAGAGGGCGCGGCTGATCGCAAAGTTGCTCGGGAGCTTTCGATCCAGAACGCCACCCCCAAGTTCGAGGTAACATTTAGACGCTGAATATCCGGACATTGTGAATAATACATACTGAACTCCGATGATTCGGGCTGGTATTAAAATTGCTCTCTCTCCTTGTAATTATCATGAAGGATTGAACTTAAGTTGCTCTATGGAGAATCAAATTCTCCATCGACCAACACCTGTTTCATTCCTTTATGTCATTACCTACAAAATCTTGTGCGCCGTAAAAATAGACCTACTCGTTGGGAGTGATACGATGCATTGTCCATGACGATTATCGATGGCTCCCGGATGTTGGGACAAGTCTTTCCTTGAACCATTTCTGGAATAGTTCTCCATTCATGTCACCATGATAATCGTCGTCTGGTCTTGGTTTGACAGCTGTACGGTCGAATCGCGAGCATTCCGGAACGAAACCACTCCTCCCGCCAGCATGACAGATCAGGTACCGGTCACCAGTCGAATCATTCCTGACTGAGCTGCTCCGGACATCACTGTCCTGCCACTCTTTCGACTTCCCTGTTCCTCGTCGATATGTCCAAGTCTCATCTTGGTAGACAATCGGCTTGCCTTCGTCAATGAGATGCTTCATTTTTTTGAGGAACTGGATCCTTCTGTAAGCGATGTATGGCTGTTCTTTGAGGTACCTAGTACTATCACGCTTACAGTAGGTGAACCCAATCTGATGACGGTTTTTTTTCAGCGTCGTTTTTCCTCCGGTAAAAGCGATTTCCTTCGATCTTGAAAATAATGTTTATGATACTACTATGCTCATTCAAATTTCAAAAGATCAACTAATAAATGAAGGAGGAACATACGCAATGACTTGCAGCAACTTTTTCAATGGTCAATGGTTCACCTGCATAAAAAAGTTAATATATCATTCATCCTTACATACGCAAGATAACGTTGACTCGTTAAATGTCCAACCCCGAAAAAGAAAACGATTATTTTATAATGAAATGTTCGTGAAGGAGAATTTTCTTTGTACATAAAATATTTTATAACATTGAATAAATTCTCCCCCTTAAAGTGCTAAAATACGTTCTAGAAAAGTTGAAATGCCTCAGAAGAAATGGGACGAATCTTCATATAGTTATTGTGTTAAAATAGTACCGAACTTTTGCAATAGGACTACACAAACATTACAAATTCTCTACTCTTACGTTTCTCTGCATGCTCATAAATTACAATCGCGAATTTCGCCCTTGACTTTG
>NW_011887813.1:651203-653630 GCF_000806365.1 Fopius arisanus | reverse complement strand
AAACGATTCTGGGGAAAACTGAATGATTAGAGTAGAGAAAGGTGTTCTCCATAACGCTCTACCCGAATTCGTGCATGTGTAATCATGTACATATAGATTAATCAGAGCCATCTATTTAAGTAATCTGTGTAAGGAACCTATTGGCATATCCATTTTTTGCGTAAAGGTACAGTTATTCATACGATTCCACAGTGAAACAAGTGCAAAAATTCCTCTTCTATCAGATATAGAATAATAATTTTTGTTAATAAATTAGCAATACGCTTCCGAATGCTCATCTGAAAAATTATATCACCATATACATATATAGTAATTATTTCCTGATTTGAATAGTATAGTATCCAAACTGTCATTTTAAGCTCCAATGAAAGTGAAATGAAGTAAAATATCCCGCGACAGGTCGATAATGTGAGTATTTCCAACATACGAATTATGGTTAAACTTAAACTTTCCTACATATCGTCGATGTAACGGTTATTACTATTATGTCCATCTTCAAACTCTGATTTTTAAAAGAATTAAAAAACTTTAAAAATTAAGAAATGAATCGTAGTATAATTAATATCCATGACTAGAGTTTTAACAATAGTTACATATATGAGAAAAAACACACACGCAAAAACACGTACGGAGACATCTTAAAAACTACATGTTAGTCATATTAGATTGATATATATAACATAAAAAAACGAGAAACTTAAAGTAGATCGATTTTAATCGCCACATCTAAAAAAGCAGTTAAATATTTACTTCTGAGGAACAAATGATGAAGACTTGAAGATTTCCAAAATCATCGTGAAACTTCGACTTAATACCATTGAAAGAAAGAAAGAAAGAAAAAGTCAGAAATAAAAAATACCGATTATTGTTATCACTATCATGTTCAAACTCGGTCAAAAGGACGTCGAATCAATTTTTTTGAGCTTTCACTTAATTGGCCCCGAAGGTTTTTCTTTTCAATTATCGTAGAAAAACTCGTTTTCGATAAAACTCCAAAATAAAAAATAAAATAATTTATGAATTGAATTGTTATTGATGGTGATGGGTTCAATTTAATTTATTCATTAGCCAGGAATCGAAGCAAATCGAAAAGAACCCCAGTGGAAATTATGTCAGGCCAGCCTGAGGTTTGATCAGAACTTGATATGGCGATGGTCAGTGTCAACTGATCAGGCAGAACTTGATAAGAAACTGATGAGTCTTTGATTTACCCAACCTGATCCCTACTACTCTGATCAAGTTCTGATATGGTGAGCTTGATCTGAACCTGTGGTTCACTCATCTGTGATCATTCTGGTCAAGTTCGGATCAGGTAGGTCGGAACTTAGACTGACTTCGCCCGCCTGCAACTATTCGGACCAGGTTCTGATCAGGTCAACGTGATCTGAAATTGAGCTGCCCGCCTGTAATTATTCTGATCAAGTTCGAATCAGGTGGGCCTGAACTTAAACTGTGATCCAGCCACCTGCAACTAGTCAAATCAGATTCTGATCAGATCAACCTGACCTAAAGTTATCCCATCCGAATAGTTATTCGGATCAAGTTCAGATCAGGTGAGCTTGAACTGAATAATTTAATTATTAACTTATTATTGTTATTATTATTACCAAGAGTAAAATAGGTGAAATTTTAATGGAATAAATTGTCGCTTGTTAAATTGAACCAATATCCCCAATATATACCTTATAAGCAAAACAGTTCACGCAATAATAATAACGCGATAGTATAGTGGTTAGCGCATAGGATTAGTACTCGAAAAGTCCCAGGTTCGATTCACAGTGTCGGCAAAAATAATTAGGTTTTTTTCAGCATTAATTATAGTAGATATCCATTGATAGAGGTAATATAATATGAAATAATGATTGATTTTTTATTTTAAGTTCATTACCATTGATAAACATCTTTAGATTCGGTTATCAAGGATTAATTCATTTTGTTTCATCAAACCCTGATTCAGCACGCCTGATCAAACCCGGATCGAGTCAAGGCGTTACATGCTTGATCAAGTCTTGATCAAGTTGTAGGATCAGTACTTGACCCAACATCAAGTCTGACTTGATCCGAACTTGATCCAGACCTGAGCTAATTTTCCACTCGGGAAAATTTGTTACATACACACATACGCACACACGCTCATGCATATGTACAGAATTAAAAAATAGCAACTTTGGACTTCTTAAATCATACTCGATTTATATAATCTGAAAATGACAAAATTAAATTTGATCGATTACAATACTTCCATTCGGAAGTAAAAAAAAGAATAAAATCTATTGATTCTAGAAACAAGAGTTTTTTAATATCATCTTGGCAGGATCATAAAAGTGTGGTTGGTTTTCATCAAATATCTTCTAAAATCAATGCTATACTGGTTCTTAATTTTCGAAAATTGAAGTTTTTAAAGGGCGTAAGAGGGGTAGGCTATTA
>NW_011887813.1:646034-648538 GCF_000806365.1 Fopius arisanus | reverse complement strand
CGTAAAAACTGTTTATTAAGAAGTATCAAAGGTTCACATTTTAGATGATATTGGACCACCGGAATGGAATTTTCAAAAACTTTTTTTTATCCTATAAAAAAATGAATTAAAAAACCGTCACTCAAATTTGTGATTCAAAAAATGGTTCAAAATCCCCTGAAACGTGAAAATTCATCAGCTCCTGACAAAGTGTTTATACGCCCTTGTTGCACAAAGTTAAAGTTGAATCCTTTTTGCTCAGCTCAAGCGATATTAAAAAAAAAAATTGTACAATTTTATTCTTTGGGGGAGGGATGATACATGAGCGTGGGGATATCCGGGGGTAGTGGAGAGGAATCTCCTATATATAGTAATATTATTAAATGGTGGTATTATCAAAGGAGAAACGATATCGGATAAGGGAGTTTATACATGGAGCAGAGTATAAAAAGGGCAGATTTACGTTGGAAGTTATATTTTTTATGCTGAAAGACCAAAACAAATTTTCTTGTAAAAACCTTACGTCAAGGAAAAGTTTTGTTTAGTGGTTACTCAAAAATGGGATTTTTAAAGGATATTTGCAATGAGAGAGAGAGAGACAGAGAAAGAGTGAAATCAAGAACGCCGCATTACTAATGGTAGTACGCAAATAGATTTTTTTATTAGAAAAAAAGAGCTATAGAAAGTTCTAAATTGTATGAAAATTGGATAATAATTCTTTATGAGACAAGACTTCAATGAAATCGATCAGATGTCAAGTATATCATGGTAGTTATTAAGTTTATTATCACCTTTCTTACAAAATAATCATTAGCGGACCCTCTCCGATTAGGAATCATGTTCTCCTAGCTTTGTTCCCTTCTTCATTATGAGTATGATGTGTATCCCTTTTTTTTTTAGCACAAAAACGATTTTTCTACGCACATATCAACTTATAACGTTTTTATTCAGAGCTTTCGCCTCATTTCGTTATTTTTAGGAAATAATTATTGCATGAGAATTATAGCTGTTGTAATTATTCCATTTTTTGAGAAAGAAAAAAAAATGAGTAATTTAAAACGCAAATTCGATTATTTTTGACTGAGTAATGATAAAAAAAAGCACTGTTTCGAATTTATGCGAATTACAGATACATGAATATGTTTCAAGATTCATTCCACTGATCAATGTGGCAATTTTTATGTTCAGTTTGTTAGGCAAGTACATGACAAATATTGGAAAATAACAAAAATAATTTTCTATCTCTATTATAATTTCTTCTACATAATAACCCATATAAATTTTCCCCATAATTATGCTCATTTAGATAATGATGTATAGTCATATTCATCAGATAATTGTATCTATAGAACCATTCAATGATATATTGGTGTGTTAATTCAGAACATGTATGGATTATCCGTTTTTCCGTTAGAATTCTTGGTGCAGTTCGAGAGAATTGAATATTGTACGAAGTCATAATGGAAAACTTGCAGCGCCACCATTTCGATGATATAGCAACCTTAAATTACGCTTGGTCGGTAAGCCATGGCGGTAATTTCCTCTATACCGACGCTGTTTGACCGACCGTGCTGGTCGTGTAGAGAGCCATTCTGTGTAGGCTTGTGTCGGGTAGGGTCGTGCAACCAAGTTTATCCCCACCGTGTAGACTTGCGAGCGGTGTAGTGCTGTGATAGTAAGAACGACGCTCCCTCGAATCTTTGAGCAGTATGTAATTAGCCGCAAATTATCAATAATTACCAAAACGAACTCTTACAATCGATTGTAAATCGTTCGCAGGTGATTGTAAAAAAGATCATAATGTTTAAGAGTGGATAGTTTTTTTATAAAAAATAAAAAACTTATGACCCATGTAGTTAGCCGCATTTTTTTTCTAATCACTCTTAAATGATTTTTTTTATTGTAATCGTTTGCAATTCGTTTGTACATACTATATTCATTTGAATCGACGTTTAAGAGTCATTAGTCTGGAAATTATCAGCAATAAACGTGATTGCAAAATTGCGTGGAGGGGATAAGACTTTGCAAGTATGACGGCGCATGCGCAACTATTCAGAGGATTTTTCTGTTATACGTTCAAAAATAGATTAATGTCATTCTCACTTTAATTTTGAAAGATTTCACTACGACTGTCTCTTAATTGAACATTGAGGGACACATCGAAACCATTGTACTTTTTGTAAGTACATTAATAATTATAATAACTTGTTCACTAATGGGTAACATTTGAAGAACACTTATTGTTTGAGTAATCCCTGGTTATTCCCACCTAAGCAGAATATGGGCTGACAGAACCCTATAACATTTGTCATGAGACATTAGTTTAACACTTCTGTTTAACAAAAAAACGATTGAATAGGAAAATACGATTGATAAGGATTGAATTCAAGGTTTTTGCCCAACCCTAACTGGGTTTATGAAATTCACAGCATAAGCTGTATGCTTGGGTGGGAATAACCAGGGATTACTCAAACGATAATTGTTCTCCAAATGTCACCCATTAGTGAACAAGTTATTATAATTAT
>NW_011887813.1:636000-645559 GCF_000806365.1 Fopius arisanus | reverse complement strand
AGTTCGTTTTTGTAATTGTTGATAATTTGCGGCTAATTACATACTGCTGACAGAGATTATAGGGGAGATTGCTAACGCCAATGGCGAAGCTTCAAAGCTCCGGGAAGTTATCTACGTTTTGACCCAAATAATTATATAAACTATCAGAATCGTTTGAAGGGCGTTTGCAGGTGTATGATAGATCAGAACTGACGTTTGATCGATGCTCGTTTTTTTTAAATTAATTATTTTAAAAACTTAAATATTTTGACGGAAGTTAGCACCTTGATTTTTGAAATTTTGCGTTAGAATAGTCAATGGCAGATTAAACGACGCAGAATCGTTTGCAGGTGATTGATAGATGACTTCCAGCCTCTTCCGATTAACTAATTAGGAATTATTGGTAAAAAATCGTTGTCAAAATATGGTTTGACTAGTGAGCTCATCTGCGCGTGCGCACTGTAGTTGGAACTAGGAGTGATCAGCTGATTAGCAGGAAGTTTCATTCATTTAGTTTGCAGTCCAGTGAATAAATAAACAACCTAAAGATTTTCTCTTCAAAACGAATGCAGTGGAGGTGAATGAAAATAATCTATAAATCTTTGACTTCTACTATCAATTAATGAAGTTAATAGTCGTTGACAATCGAAAATGCTGCCAACGGAACGTTTGATCCCAGAACTATTAGCAAGGAGTAGCGCCTTTCTCAAACCGGGGATTTCATCAAGGTATTTATTTCTTACAACTCAAGTAATATTGCATAATTGAAGTATAAAGTGTCAGGAGAAATTAAAATAGTATTTATATCTTCTATTTGTCAGTTTCTCATTATCATTTTATTAATTACTTATTCCATACCAAACGGGGCAATCGCTGACTCTCATGCCTTTGAAAATATATATTCGCAGTTTGGGAACAATGAACAAATAGTTTGAAGAAAAAACGAATTGAATTGAAAAAATAGAATAGAATGGAAATAGAATAGTTTTTCAAGGTGATTGTCAACGATTGACTCATTTGGTATGGATTATCTCTAATAAATATTCAATCCTCTTGTACTCTTTTAATTGAGATCGCTACCAGTCGTCAGTCGATTCTTCCACCGAGGCAAAAGGAGTAACACAAGAGATCAAAATTCTCTGTTTCATCCAGTTCCAGTCTCAGCAACTTCCGACGATATAAATGTTGGTGCGGAAATAACTGGTGGCTCTTTTAAAAAATCAGACCTCTAAAAGATTCTCACCAGTTTCTTCCAGCGAAAAGAAATCACAGAATTGGCTAAAGACTATGACCTGGACGACGATCTTCAGCGTCAAGCCTTCAACAGCTTTCGCAAATATTGTTTGGATGCTGATACCCTACCAGTAGATCTCCACGTAGGCGTCTCAGATATACTTCAGGGTGCTGGCCACGTCACAGACATATTCCCTTACTTCATCCGTCATGCAAAAGAAATTTTTCCTCATCTAGAGTGCATGGACGATTTGAAGAAGATTTCTGATCTTCGAACACCTGCCAACTGGTATCCCCTAGCACGTTCCATAACGAGAAAAATTATTTTTCACGCTGGTCCAACTAATAGTGGAAAAACTTATCACGCACTCGAGAGATTTAGAGCAGCTAAAAGTGGACTGTATTGTGGCCCTCTGAAGCTTTTGGCTACTGAAGTATTCCGAAAGACCAATGATTTAGGGACATCCTGTGATCTAGTGACTGGTGAAGAGAGGCGGTGAAGAGAGGTGGTAACAGAAGGTAAATTATCCTACCTCTTCTCTTGGTTGTGCCTTGATATCTTTGAAATTAAGAGAAATACCGAAATTTTCGTCGTGATCTTTTTTGTAGAATTAATTGAGAACGACCAACAAGGTGTCATACCAATATTACTATCTTTCTGAGTTTTAGAGATATTTACGAAAAACTTATCGCGTTTTGCATCCTCGCTACTAATTTTTTTTTCTCCATTGTTTGATTTTGCAATGTCCATTAGTTGTTTAGATCATAGAAATATTTTCTTGTACATTAATTTCTATAAGAATTTACAATATGTCAACAAGAGAATGGCAAATATCAAAATGTTACACAGTTTCATCACCGAAATCCCATGTTGTACAATCTTGAAATTAAAATCATAATGCGAATTAGTTATTTTGGACGTTTCCTTCATTTTCGAATTGTATCGCCAGTTTTCTATTCTTTCTTATTAAATTTGTGGAATGTCCAATCGTAATTAGAGTGAAGATATGAAAATTTGAATTTATAATGAATTACATGACAACGTAAATCAGCAGAATCAGTTATTTCACGGCTTAGCTATTTATCAGTGGGAAAAAATAATACGGCGGCTGTGTTAAACCGGCACACGTAAAACCAGGAGATTTTCGGGAAGAGGATTATGATCCCGATGCTAAATCGAGGATATATTATATGCGTGATGTAAAATTTTTAATTTTTTATACTTAAGATTCCGTTGCTAACTTTTAAATAATCATATTTAGTACTGTAACATGTGGTTTTTTATTTTATACGTTCAATAAAAAATTAAGAAAGAGTACACCTCATTTTCCTTCGAGTGATTATTAATATCCAATTGCCTAATTTTCCAACAAGCAATAATAAATAAATATTTCTCTTTAATCTTAGAACTCCGGGAATCGGAAGTTTCCTTCCAACGTCTCTAGCAAGTCATTGCACTTTTTAAGATATAAACTACTCCAACCAGCTCAACAAATTCTGATTGTGATGTCATTTGAACATTTGAATGCTGGTTATCGTACAGCCACCATTTTCCCTTTACTAAACAAAACGACAAGTATCGTTCATCATATGCACCAATGACTCCAGCTAGCCTGAAAAAATATCGAATAATTATACAATTAAAACGAATATAATAATTCTCGGCTAAAATTAATAGAACTGGCGCTTACTGATAATAATCACCCATTTCGATGATTTTGAGCACACCTCCCAGTGTACATTTCGTTGGTCGCTTGATATGAATAAATAGATGAAAATTTGGCGTAATCTGTACGTCACACCTGCTGCTACATGGGGGTCGACGACATTGAACTTTTTTTAATACTTCATGAAACTCGAGGGGTAGACATAACTTGTTCGACTTAATTGATATTTTAGCCATGTCGGGCTCCAAGACTGAAATGGGCTGAATGTAACTTCCACAAATACAATTGTAAGTTTTCCATTGGCTCGGTTCGTTAGACAGGCAATTCTCCCAAACAGCTGCTGGTGTACCACATACTTCAACTTCTACAATCTGAATGTCCTCACACAATTTCTCAGTAGAATAACATACTTCAGTATGACACAGCGATAATAATATTTGAGCCCTACGCCTGTAGATGATAGCGTGACATTGATTTGAAAGAAGACTATTTATTAATTCAAATGTATCATTTCCTTCAGAATTACTGATTAGAGCAGCGTAATCAGGATTGTTTTGCGCAGTACACCAAAGCAAGTTGACTATTGCATCAAAAGCAGAGCATTTGGCAACGTGGACAATGGTATTATCAATGACAATGCCACATTGTGACTCTCCTTTTTGTAACAAATATAAAGTTTCCTCATCAGCGGCTAGAGTATTATCAGCACTGCTATTGTCAAATGACACTGAATGGTCTATCACCACGTCTTTTTTTTCTTTGCCTCGCCAATTGTCACGAGACATAGTATCAGAATCATTCAAATCCTCGTGATCACCCATAAGAATAACTGTATCTGTTCCTATTCTTTTAACATTGTTTTTCTCAGGCGTACGCATTCTCGGCTTCTCATTCGGTTCACTGATTTTTGGTACAAGCATTTTTAGTTTGCGAGGAGTAAAGCGAACGTAAATCGCAGCATGTGGTTCAATCTCCTTGTTCTTATCACACCTGGAAATTTTAGCGGAGCAATCATCGTGTACTTCCCAATTTGCCATTCCACGATAACAATAGGCCTTGTAATGGTGATATTTGTGTTCAATGACTCCAACCAATCGATACTTGTGGGACTTTAAGTCAATCACCGCTGGCAAATCACACAATTTACATTCTAGGCCTGTTTTATGAGTGAGATTTGGTCGAATGTCCAATTCCACAAACACCTGGGGTTGATAATCAATCGTTACCTTGCAAATCTCATCACATGAATCATTGATGCAATGATATTTACCAGGCTCATTGAAGTGTTCACAGTGGGCTAGAGCTTGAAATCCCTTATCCCCGACGGTGCAGTGATTGACAGACAAGCTGTGTTTACGTTTCATATATTTGCCACATTGAGGACAGGTGAATGTCAGATAGGCTGAAGGCTCAGTGCTAAAACACCGTGTCCACGTTCCAGTAACATTGCCATATATATCTAGAGAGTAAGATTTCAAGACTGAATGATCTCCCAGATGTTCGTGAATTAATTCCGGGAAAAAACTGATCAACAAGCTCACTCTCGCGTCGTAAATTCGTTTAACTGATCCTGCTTGCATATAGTCCAGAACGAACTTCATAGTTTTGTTTTTTGAAGATGTCAAAGTCAAAGAATAGTGTTCATCATCCATCGCAGCACTAAGCAATATTTGAATGATGGAATCAAAGCTGCAGGTATTCTTTGCAGAATAATATTTCCCTTGTATCGATGTGTGACTTCTTATGTTATTTCCATTAGAAAGAAGATGGGATTTCTTAGTGACGTTATTCAGCTCGTTACGATATTCAATGTCTGGTTGGGGTTCGAAGTAGAATCCTGTCACGTTAGGACACATTGTTTTATGCCATTTGTCACTGCAAGCCTCAATCGTACTTAGTATTTTAGATGACAAAGGGGTGGATTCCTTTGCTGGGCTCGTTGGCTCTTCCTCTGGTAGGAATTCTTCCTGCACACAGGACTCAGCATCGTTTACTTGGGCTTCAGACTGTCGAGGAGTTGCTGCCCTATCAAGATCCTTGAGCAATGGACTCGGACAAAGGCCATGCTCCTGAATGAAGTGTGTGAGATCTGAATTGAGCATGATAGCACCAGCTATGTGGTCATTGAACACTACTTTGAGAAATTTATCTGCTCGTAGTAACCCGGAGAAATTTTTCAAAATTCTCTTCTTCAAGTCATTAAAATGACCTTCGACGTCACTACTCGTGGCGTGGCCTCGAAAAAATGGAATGGGTATTGATGTCCATAAACAAAATTCCGATGCCATCGGTTTAAATCTCTCAATAAAATCGTTAAAGTAAAAAGAGTTGGGCTCAGTACCTAGTTGGCGAACGCGAAGAGCTTTATTATAAATTTCATCGATCCAAGTACTAACACGACTACGATCAGAACTTTGTGTCTCAACAGCATCGTGGTGGTCCATTTCCTCACCTTGGAGCGCCTCAGCTTCTTTCTCATCGTAATTGCGATATGCAATTTTTCTTTCCAAAACTTTGCGGGCTTCCAAGACTGTCTGACCATCTTGAAGAACTGTGTCCTGATATTCGTGAAGGCCAATTATACAAACCAATGACCAAATCTGCTCAAATTCATGCAACTGTTCAGAATCTATCATTAATGAAACAGCAAAGAGGTATAATTGTCGTACTTTTGTGAATCTCATGTTTTTGATACAGTCCCACCGACGTATCGTATTCTTGAGATGTGCTACATCGAGTCTCAGATAGGTATAGATAGGTGGGCGATAATAATATTCTTCATTGTCACTTGCAAAAAGGAAACAAGTCTCGTTATAAGTTTTAACAGTTTGGTGATTAAACGCAGTGGATATCGCATTCATCAATGCTCTCGAACCATCACATATGGCTTGTTGAGGTTTCAGTGCCCCTGATTCCAGCCATTTCTGGAGACCCCAAGTCAACGTATTTGTGTCCTGCGCCTCTGTCAAGAAATCATACACTGGTACGGTCTTCCCGTGGAAGTTGACAGTAATTGCATACAAGAATATATGACCTGAGGTGGATCCATCTGGCCGACTTATAGGCCTAATAAGGCTACCGGTACCGTCGATAGAGATTGTGGAGTACTTTTTAGTTTTTACACGATACTGCTTATAAGCGTGGCGCTGTGCTGGTGTCGAATAAGCCACAAAGAATTTATTGCTCCTCACTTCTTGAATAAAATTTTGATACTTCGGCGTGTATCTCATGGCTTCAATATTGGCTATTACGTCCTTCGAGTCCGTCGGTTTTATGCCGTATAAATTATCACTGAATTCTTTTTTTGCTTTACGAAGAATATCTAAATTGGGAACTTCAGGAGGCACGGATCCAGCAAATTTTGTTAACTCATTCACTTTTCTTTTTTGCCAATTGCCAGCACCTTCATAGAAAGCTGCTTCCCCAGCAAGCTGACGACGTTTCCCTCTTAGCTGACGTTTGACTGGCTCGTGTGGTTCATATGCAGTATCTCTCGTCCGTACTGTCATATAAAAACTCTCATTTTCCTGAGGCTGCTTGTACAGATAACAAAAAATTTTATTCCCACATTTTTTACTCGTACAATATCCAGTTGCCCTTAGGAAATGTCGACTACCTTCTCTGGAATAAATTTGGTATCCATGAAATGCAAAATTACATTTTGTTTCAGTTTGCAATCGTATGGCAACGTATAACGTATCACTCCAGACGCCATTTTTTAATGAAGGATACGGCCTTGCATCGTAATTGATCACATCTCTCATTTCATTCCACTCTTCATCAGTAATCAAAATAGGAAATTCATCCAAACCAACTGCTTCATCCTCAGCTTCTAAAGTATCATCGCCTCCTTTCAATGTTGATTCATGCAAAGTCGTGTCATTCACTACGCTGATGTTCAGCTGTTCTTCGATTCCACAATTTTTTAAAGCAATCGAACGTACTTGTCTACGATTCTGGATAAAATTAACGTAGACATTGTGCGGACTCCATCTTCCATCCACCGCTATGCTCATTTTTTTCCAGACATCCGAAGACCATGATGGTGTGGGTACGAGCTGCTTAATGAATCTTTCGATCAAAGCAATTGTTTCCTCTTTGGAAACCAGCGCTTTGCGCGGCATAATCTTGTCATAGAAGAATCTGTAAAATACAGAGAAAGTTAGAACCATACTCCTCAGCAGACCCTTGTCGGTCTGGTAATTATCTTTTTCTCTTCGTTTATTGAATAAAATGTTTTGCATCCTATTGAATATAACCCTATAAAACATGGTAAAGTTTGTTTCTGTTTCTAATTATGATTATGATTATTATTTTAATTCTATCATTATTTTGATTTCCTGTACCTTTCTAATACCAAAATAATATTTTATGGTTTACTAGAGGTCAATTTAGTAAAATTATCATTTATTTGGTGAAACAATTCATTCAATTTGATGGAATATGTTATCTATCCATCGACTAGCTTTACTTCTGCCTTGAAATACTATTCCAGCGTAATTATTATTGTTTTTTACTTTTGATGTTTGTTGTTCAATCAATTTCATTCCATCCAGAATTTTAATAATCAACTAACGACTTTTCTCTGTTTAGAATATTGTAAGTTGACGTGGTAAAGATTTCAATTAGCAGGTTAGCAAAGCTACTTAACCGGCTAATGGACACTTCTTACCGAACGGTAAGAAAATCGAGAATGAGTAAATTAGCTAGTAAAAGATCTTGTTCAATTAATCAAGCTTTCGATAATGCATTAATAATATAATATCTATCGACGATAAATTATTTTTGTTCGATTTAAAAAAAAAATTGAAATTTTTCAAAAAGTAGATGTGGCAAAAATAGGGCAGATTGGACACGGGTGACTCTTTAAAAATTAATAATTCCTGATTCAATTGTGGGTAAGATTACATAATTTTGCTTCTATGAGAAGTATAGCCTTTTCTCTTTGTAATGAGCCTACACTGAACTTAATTGGCGGAGTTATTTCCGAGTAATTAACATTTAAGGCCCGGGTGGACTGTCTGGAAAAGATAATTTACTCCAAAATTGGGACTTGTAATTACTCCGCCAATTAATCGTTTTTCCCAATAATTGTTAGCTAGCGTTCTAGCGGTTGTTAACAACTAGACCGCTAGCTAATAATTATCGAAAAAAACGATTAATTGGCGGAGTAATTGGAAGTCCCAATTTTGGAGTAAATTATTTTTTCCAGACAGTCCACCCGGGCCCTAAAAAAAGAGTAAAAATGGTTCATTTTACCCCAAATTTTCCGACTTTAGCATACTTCTCCGTCTTACATGACTGGTCACTGTCGAATATTTTGATGAAAATAAAAGAGAAAAATGAAATAAATGAATAAAGAAACAATCATACCAAAATAAAATGTATTCCTTTTCTTCATTTTATGTATACAGCTCTGCGATGGATTTCGTTTCCACATCCTGCAGCGATGTTAGTGGAATATTTTCTCTTTCATTTTTTATCCTAAATATTATCATAATATTTTTTATATTATAATGAAAATGGACCAAGAGCGGATGGAAAATTGATAACAATTTTGACTCACTTTTTTCGTATGTTTTTTCGATGGAAAGAATGGAGAGATTCCTCAACCCATGTCTGATCGGAATTAATCTCCATTCGTTCGCTATTCTCTGCTGCATGATTACTTTGAAAAATTGTGCGAATGGTCTTAAAATTAATTAGATTTTTGATGATTAGTGTCTGTTGACTGTTGGCGATGAATATATCAACGTTTAGGACGACCTCTTCTGCTTCTGAGGATAGAGATATTGTTAATTAGAGTATTATATCATTAAATAACCAATTACATTGACCTATCAAACAATAATGCGGAAATATCTCACCAAGAACGGCCATTTTCCGGAGAATTTGTGGCAAATTATCGATTCTCACTGTTTAGTCATATAAATACAACATCGAAATATGAAACTGAATGAACAACTATCAGTAATTATCAATAATGGACTAAGATTGTTTACCCGCTCCTTTTTTGTTGTACTCCTTGCCGAAGAAAATGGAAAAAACGTCGCACGAAAATCTTGGAGACATTTCACTTCCGCTTTCAAAAAAACTTGTCCTCACCGCACTCAATCTACCAATTACCACTTCAATTGAGTGAATAAATAAATATTTCCATTGAAATCGTGTTTCACCATTGTTGCTCCAAAATCGCCGTGCTCCAAATGCAAGTAGCCAGCAGTACGATAAAACATGGCGGCCTCCCCTCTCTTCGGCCCCGTGATCTACGACCAATGGCTCCAAAACGGTTTTTCACTAATAATTCCTAAATAGTTGATCAGAGGAGGCTGAAAGTCATCTATCAATCACCTGCAAACGATTCTGCGTCGTTTAATCGGTCATTGAATATTCCAACGCAAAATTTCAAAAATTAAGGTGCTAACTTCCGTCAAAATATTTAATTTTTTAAAATAATTAATTAAAAAAAAACGAGCATCGATCAAACGTCAGTTCTGATCTATCATACACCTGCAAACGCCCTTCAAACGATTCTGATAGTTTATATAATTATTTGGGTCAAAACGTAGATAACTTCCCGGAGCTAAGCTTCAACCGCGAAATTGTCTGGCCGCCCGAGCCGAACTAATTTTGCGGGTGTACCTGTGAATCAAACAGGTCACGAGGGCAAGAGTGTCGGT
>NW_011887813.1:616668-633495 GCF_000806365.1 Fopius arisanus | reverse complement strand
GATTCACAGGTACACCCGCAAAATTAGTTCCGCAAGTTCCGCTAGGAAATTTCGCGGTTGAAGCTTCGCCATTGGCGTTAGCAATCTCCCCTATAATCTCTGATTAGCGTTGCTGATCTCCCCAGAATCTCTGGTTAGTGCACCAAAAATCGGAATAAAAGAGGAAAGATTTCAATAGGATTAATTTAGGGCAAGACCGGTACCACTTCCTCGAATTTTTACATGTTTTTATTAAATCGTTCACAGTTAATGAATAGGTTTCAAACGAACTATCATTGATTTATTTTCAGTTAATGTTCGATTAAAACAGTATTTGTAATACTCGTATTTTGAGGTTATGGATGAACCGATTTATTTACACTAAACTCATATATATCCTTTTCTTATAAGTTCTTTACAAGAGATAAATGGCCTGATCCACTCTGATGGACTCTCACTTTTTTACTATTTAGGTACATAAGATCTTGTTTTGATTTATGCCTCTAAATCACAGGAAAGTTCTTCAACTTTATTTATAGCCATGTATATGCGAAAAACGTCTTTCATCCGGTTAAAGATATTCATGAATAAACAAATGTGTAATGGACTTATTCGGTTCAATGTTTTGAACAAATTAGATAATTGGTTTCATTTTCAGAAAAGTATCGAAGGTGAAGAAATTTGGACGAAATTAATCAAATGAAATTAATGGAGGTGTCTCGACCAGTTGAACTACCACTACCTCAAAGAAAGTACGCCAATACGATATTGGGAAAGAAAATGCAAGGTTTAAGATTAGAGAGGAACATTCAAGTTGTAGATTACCACGAGGCCAACAGCAGGAGGTAGTCGTGCGCAAGTTTTAAATATTTGTCGGATTTAGCAGGATCTGGATAGTATAATATGAGACAAGTAAAACAAAGTAGTTTTTTACGATGTATGGTACTAGTAATTTACGTTATAAGGCCTGAAAAGTATTTTTGTGACAAATTTAATCGTACTGTGCACCGAAAGCGCAAATGCAAATTATGTTTAAATTGGCCAGGAAAATACTTTTCATCATGATATACCAAAAAGTAAATTTTCAGGTGCACGAAGCGAAGCGAAGTGAAAATGACTTTCCCACACATTGCGAAGGAAAATATTGTTCGCAAATCGTGCAGAAAGTTGTTTTCGGCATGTGGGATACTAGGATATAAAAATAATTTTTTCGCACTTGTTACGAAATATACTATTTCAGGAAATTCACATATATGATTTTTTATCATGAGTCCCAACTAACCAAGTTCTGAGCAGGCCTAGGCTTGTAAGTAGCACTTACCAGACCTAGGTATAAACAGAATGAGGCTAGGGCGGGCTAAATGATAATAAACCAGTCCAATCTACTGTGTGTAAAGTGACATTTTATGCACACTCCACACAAAACCCCACTTCCCACACATCGTGATGGAAGATACAACACGATACTCACGAAATAGTAGTTTTTAGACTCGTGAGATTATATCGGTCGCGCCTTCAGCTCGTACCCTAAACCAGCTCATAGGAACTATCCCGCAACCATATTGGAATATACTAGTAATACCTGCCTCTAAAGTGCACTTCGAAGCCGTTGTCTGCGTGTCATATATTATTTTACGAAAAAGGGTTAAAATGCTTTTCGGAGCGCGTGGCATATGTTACTTTATATTACGAGAGCCGACCAACCAAGTGCTTTTGTTACCCTAGGGACGTAAATACAAAGCAAGGTGATAATCAGATAGTTACGTCTGTAAGGCAATAAGAGCACGAGGTTCGGTAGACAATGTATTGGTTCGACTTGTGGTATAAAATGTCACTTCTCATACAGATGGTTAATAAAATAACTACGTCTTTTTTGTTTTTCCGTACAGTTTACAGGAAATTTCATCAGCAATCACCGAAAAAAATAAGTTAGTGGAATGTCAACTAAATAAGCGATTAAATGTTACTAATGGAAACCAAATTTCTGAACAAATTGGGTGCAACAATTGTGAAGAAAAAATTCATAAATATGAACAAAATAAGAAAAAACGACGCAATAATGTAAGATTCAAAGAGAAGAGGATCTTTTTGTTCTAACAATAAAATAGTTTTTTTTCGTAGCTCCCATTGCCGGCCGATTCGAAAAAGCGCCAGAAAATCACATGGCCCTGATTTTATACTGACTTAGGATTATTTCATCATCTTCATATCATTCAATCAGTTAAATTCTGTGAAGGATTTGTATAAATATTTTTAAATGAAACAGAAATCTCAATGGTATAGGTATCCACTAAGGAAATTGCTTTACCAAGAGAATTCTTCTTTAGAAAAACTAGTGTTTGTCTTCAATTCCATCAGTTTTTGTTATGTTTCTATGCATATTAGTATAAGCTACTATTTATAAATTTTCTTACGTCGCTCTTTGGGTTATCCAAGGCCGCAGCGCGGATCATCAAATTGTTTATGGCTGTATATAATATAAAATATCTTCTCAAATTTTTCAGACTTTTCTGATCATCGTGTGAGCCTTTGAAGTGTTTGCAATTGCCGTTAAAATGAATTTGATTTTGTTTTCAAATTGCATTCGTTCACGTGAAATTATTCAGAGAGACAGAAATAATAGTCCGAAAACTAATTCCTTGGATTAATACCTGAGAAGTATATCTGCAAAGGCTGTGTTACAATTTCAAACCGATCAATTCAGGCATTTTTCAGTAATCGTAGTCACCAACTTTGAAAAAATAATTTTGAGAAAAATGCATTCAAAGTTTTCGAAGAAATTTGCACATAGATTAAATTTTTTTTCCACTTACATGGTGTTATATATTGCAGGAGAATAAAATGAACCTTCTGTAGCATTAGCAGCTTCTAGTATGTCAAATTGATATTGTCTATGAGCCATTATTCCCTCCCGCGGACTCTCGAATCGGAGATCGCGATGCTCCTCATCGACATATGCATGGACATTGGGCCCAGCTGATAATCCGATTGCAGTCATATAGTACAACAGTAAAGTTGCACCTTTAAAGACTGCAGCGGCAATATGCGCAGCTATTTCAACCATTTTTTAGCCATACAGAATGAATTGTTTAGTCATTTTTCATATCGATTGGTTATAGCTTTCATTGCTGTTTTGCGGAAAATCACCACACGTCATCCTGCTATTTTTTTATCGCTGAGGTCTGTATAGATATGGAAAATTGCCAAAAATCACATGCTTATATCTCGGAAAATACTCACCGGACCACTTTGGCATTTTCAGGGAATATATTTGGATATATATATATATATATATTTCGATATTGCCAGAAAAATCGACTTGTCGAAAATTTTAACTGTGTATGATTTCTTAAGGCAATAGACTGCCGCGCGAGAGGATTCAGTTCGAATCTGAACTCCAGTGGACAAATGCATCTACTGCATTTTCCACTATGTTATTATTACTTCTTTATCTTCGAATCTCGAGTGCTTCATCTCATATTGTTTATTATGAGGGAAAGAGCTGATGCAGTAAAAATTTTGTGAGGATGAACGAGCTGATAACGAATTATCGGGTAGTGGATGGGCCGGTCAAAAAATACACTGCACGTGGTTTTAAATATTGGCCAAAGTCTATATATTTACTATGAAAAGCCACTGAGCTGAGCAAAATCGAGTCCATATTAAAAAAAAAATAAATGAACGACTCAATAGAATTGGAAGGAGCGGACGGAGAAAAAAAGATTCATAATTCGTAGTAATTATCCACTGAGCTGCTAGGGGAGAAACGCATATACATACATTAACGATTGATCGCCCAATGAGAGAGATAGGTAGCCCACAAGGTGACACGTGATCTAATTTTAACGTGTCACATTACTTCACATTTTTTCACGTGTCACATACCTCACATTACTGAAAAATGCCTGAATTGATCGGTTTGAAATTGTCACATGACCTAAATCAGAGCTAGGCAACCTCTGCTTTGAGAGCAAGTCGTGCTCTCGACCTCTACATGACAAAAGGTAGGCGAAAGTCCATTGTATCGGGTGATGCGGATTTACGGCCGAGGTCCTAAAGATCCTTATCCGCTGAAATCCAGCGAAGGAGGGGTAACGCTTACGTAAAGAAAGAAAAGAAAAATGTCATTGAAAAAGAGGAAAACCATGGAATTAAGTCAAAAAAGGAAAATTTCAAATTTTCCGTTCCCTAACGTTTTTATTCATTTTGGAAGCTGACATGACAAATAAAATGCAAAAAAAAATCGGTTCAATTCCAGGGGTGAGGAACAAATTCCAATTTCATGTTTCGGTGGTCCCAGAATTGTTTATTCAAGAAATAAAATTGATTGAAGTGAAAATGTTAATTAAAGAAAATTAAAAAAAAAAAGAATTATGGAAAAAAAATGTCGATTTTTTATATGAAGAAATAATATCAGCCAGTAAACAATGCAGACATTGGTATTTTTTCTTTCATATATTTTTCGGAAAGGTCGTTATTGAACAAAAAATTTTAAAAGCAAGTTAAAAAATGCCAATAATTCAGAAAGTTGAATTTTTAGAATGATTCAGTTTTTTTCATGCATAATAGTTAATGCAAAGAACCGACGGTAGTGGCTGTGCGGTTAGAGTGTTGGACTAGCATGCCAAGGATCCGGGTTCGATCCCGGGCACCGGAGGTCAAAAATATATAGCGCTCTGATCTCACGGTTTCACTGCCGAGCGGCAGTCCTGTCAAAAGGACGACTGTACCAGGGCAGGTTTTTCCCTCAGATAAGGTTTTCCCTCCCTTTCAGCAAATGCGGTACAGGGGTTTGGGGGGTGGGAAGGGAACAAATCGTAAAAACCCGAAAGGGTATACGAGTGAAAGAAAATTTTTTTAGTTAATGCAAAGAGAGCGCCTTCCAGAGGCTTTTACCTCCCTAGTGGCGAAGCATTCACTAATCCTCCCAGATGTCAAGAAGTTATTCCTTGAAGACTCCCTGGTCTCCATGATCTCGGACGACTTACTCCATTACACTTGTACAAGAAGGGCTGAGTTTATCCAAACGAGAAGAAACTTCTTCAAAACACTGACATCCTATCATGCTGCAAGGCTAGCAGAAATTCCTCTATCAGAATTCCACCTGTTTGAGGAAAAACAAATATCGGATTTCTTAAATTAGCAGAGCGGTCTCTTCAAGGTTTTTACCTTTAAGTCTGAACGCCCCCAATTCAAGGGCTCGAAGTCCTTTCGCCCCCAGACAACCTAATTCAGAACATACCTCTTATGAACATGGCCCGATAACAAAACCTTCATTCAATTCATCCATTCGAAAACCGGAAGCGAGATCATCAAAAAACCTATCCAAACGCAAGGATTCAAGAAAGGGAAGCTCCCACCAGCGGAGAGCATGACTATTCATTCGAAGGGGGTCGACCGAGCCAATTCATTCCCCAATGGATCAAAGCAGGGGCTTCAAAACACATTCTGAGTAATTTAAAGGGCTATTCGATTCCTTTTGTCAAAAAACCCCCAATCATTCCCTTTACACCGTCAAGCGTACGGACCTTTTCAACAAAGAAAACAGTACAAATGTCAATAGAAATCGGATCAATGCTCCAGCAGAAGATCTTGGATGTAGCCATTTGGGATGCAGCATTTATATCCCTGATGTTTCTCATCCCAAAGGCTGACGGAAAATTTCCTCAGATTTTCAACCTCCGCTGTCTGAACGAGTATTTTAATCGCCCGAAATTTAGATCGATGAATCAACGCAAAGTTCCATCCTTCTTTAAAACAAACGAATATTTTATAAAAAAAAGATCTATCACAAGCATATTTGCACGTCCTTATGAAGAAATCTGACTGAATAGTCCTCTACTTATCGCGCCTCTACAACCCCTGTGTGTGTGGCCTTCTCGAGAATAAGCGGTTGGTTAGCGCATATTCATCGGCAGAAGAGTTTGCGCTAATGCAGATCTTGGTATATCTAGACGACTTTCTGGTAACCCATCAGGACGCCCAGAAACTCAAACGTCAGGTTCTGGAGATAACGGATTTTCTCGGCTCTGTGGCCTGGATAGTCAATGTTCGAAAATCGTCAATCACTCCGTGCCACAGAATCGAGTGTTTGGGCATCATCTGGGACACCAATCTCAACGAGATGGCTCTTCCGATCGACAAGAACACGAGGAAGCTGCCTTAATTTTCCATCTCGTTATGATGAAGTGATGTTAGGTCCTGACGAGCATTTTGTCTCTCGGTTGGTAGCCGAATCAGTGATTTTACCCAGTGTACCAGATCCAAAATCTGATTCTGGGAGCTAGAGATTTCCCATCCAGATTGGCGAGAGCTGACGCTGTCCGTTTTTGAACCAAATTCTGGCCAAAATACAACACTGTTTGCGAGAATATCACAAGACTCGGGTTCAATGGAAAGGAGCGTATGATAGTGGACTCACCTTCCTGAAGTCAGCAGTAAAAAGGTCGAAACAAAATAAGAAACTTGGAACATGCTCCTCTCGTTGGGAGGATGAGGTGAGCTTCCCTTCCTTTAATCCTTGCGTTTGGATAGGTTTTTTGATGATCTCGCTTCCGGCTTTCGAATGGATGAGTTGAAAGAAGGTCTTGTCATTGGGCCATGTTGATAAGAGGTATTTTCTGAATTAGGTTATCTGGGGCGAAAGGAGTTCGAGCCCTTGAATTGGGGGCGTTTAGGCTTAGGGGAAAGTCCTCAATTCCTGATCAGGACTGTTTCAAATGATCCAGCACTGCGTCTTCCTCCTGAAAATTATTAAAAGGGGAGCCAGACTGAATACGGATATTTTCATAATCTGCTTAAGGACCATCATATGGGTGAGCTTGAAGAGGTTATCTCGTCTATCTTCAGGTACATAAGACGACATTTCCTACACGAGTTGATGAGTGTGTGAGGAGGATTTTTTCCCATAAAGAATAGAAGGAGAAGGGCTTAGCCGTCTCTCCCCAGCTTGTTACGCTGGCATCGCATGTCCAAGTGAATGACTGTAGGCTGCGGAAATTATATTTTTGACGAAGTGTGTGCTCGGGGAATTGTCCCGGGAGTTTTACCACCAGTAAGCAACGTAGCTAAGATGGCGGGTGATGTCAGCAACGGCATCGTTGATTTTCTGATTCGTCCCTAAACCGTGAAAAATAAAACCTCAAAGGTAAGAACAAAGACTCACGCACACCTTTGAATCCATAATAAATTAATAACGAACGTTACAACAACGTTATATCTATATGTATATCCAAAAAAGAATTCTTTCATTTTTTTTTATACCAAAACACGTTTCGGAAAACGAAAACGTACTGGAGAACCTCGTGACCACCGCCAGGATCCTAATCCGGCATGAATATGAGTTCCCTTTATACCCTAAAGAAGACACTGACAATCAATCTTTCTTGTTCGTAATTCTTTTTCTTCCCCCAATAAACTTTTCCATAAATTCACGTCAAGCCAAAGGCACAGAGATAAAATAGTTCAATAACTCAGCAGACTTCTGTGATGAACCGCAATCAATGATTCTTGTTCGTAATTCTTTTTCTTCCCCCAATAGATTTTTCCATCAATGTTTACTCGGTCGAGAGTGAGGTTTACGATGGTTACAAGGATTGATGAAGTCCACACAACTTTACAAATGTTATTGGTCAAACTTTTATTTCTTTCAATTCTTTTTGTTCCGACGTTTTGGGCCACTCCCACAGTTCGTGTCCAAAGGTAGCTTTCAATCGAACATTTTTTGGTCCTTCGCATTGGATAGTGAATCAGCAAGTGGATAGTTACGAGTGCTTTTTGCAAAATCGATCTTGCTTTGTCAAATATATATGCAGTAGCAAGTTGTTGCAATTTAAGCAATAAAAGACAATTATTATTCACGTATCATTGGGCATGGTAGTCAGCATATCGTTACTAATTGTGAACCTTACTGAATGAGTGTAACACATTTCCCACCAAGAAAAATCCCGGTAATTTCTAATATTTGAAAAACAATGGCCGATTCAATCAGTACTTTTAGGAGGAAATGTGAAAACACCCGAAGGGCAATTCGAAATTTCCATGCTCTTGTGGACCCATGCAGTGCCGAGAAAGTGGAAGCAGGTATACCAGAAAACATTCAAGCTGCTTGGGAAGTTTTGAAGAAAAGGTATGCACCATTCGAGGACATACAAGATAAAACGAAGAATTGGATGAATAAGAATCCCCAAGACGATTTGAAATTCAAGCGATATATGATAATGTTCATGGAAAAGTATTGAGTTCAGTATCAGGGTTACCAATAGTGTGCTGCGGTGAATTAAACGGGAATATTGAGAAATGACCTATGTTTTACGATGCCTCGATGGCCACAATCGACAAACATGCTGTGTTGATATCGCCAGTGGAAAAACTACAGCACCTGAGAACTCAGTTACTCATTACTTCACAGCATTGGAAATATTAAAAGAGAAATTCGAAGACAAGGCGAAAATAATTCTCAGCCCCTGGCAGCGGCTTGCCGAATATCCACGTCCACAAAGAGATACACCTCATTTACTGAGTAAGTTGACTGACATATTTAACCAACATTTGATGCAGTTGAAAAATCTGGCCCTAAACATTGAAGATTGGCGCATACCTCTAGTGCATTTAATCTTGTCCAAAATGAATTCGTATACAGCCAGTCATTGGGACTTGCGCCGAG
The DNA here is from genome assembly GCF_000806365.1 of Fopius arisanus. NCBI lineage: Eukaryota > Metazoa > Arthropoda > Insecta > Hymenoptera > Braconidae > Fopius > Fopius arisanus. The sequence goes on along the minus strand of NW_011887813.1, from coordinate 624,851 downwards.
CTGACCAAAAGGAATTGTCTAAGTATACCGAGTTATTGGACTTTTTGACGAAACGATCTAATTGCTCAAGGTCACTAAGTCAGTGACTTCACACGCCCTCGCGGTGATATACAGACTTTTATAACTAGTGCAGTGACAAGCGAAGTGAAGTATAAAATGTGTATGGAAAATCACAGTATTATGAAGTGTCCCAAATTTAAGCAACTCACGTCTAAAGGAAGATATAAGGAGGCAAAGAAAATCAACCTGTGCATCGACTGTCTATTACCAGGACAAGCCGTAACCAAATGTAATTCGTGTGGACACTTCATATGTCAAGAAAGACACAACACACTCCATCGAGAGCAGAAGATAACACTGAGGAAGTTCATAAGGACTCTGTGGCCTCCACGAATCCTACGAACAACTCAACATGAATAGAAGGCTGTCAATTGTCAGGAACCTCTCCACGTCACACCTCTCATCGTGAATACCTGAACTTGTGAGCTGATGGTTACTCTCCAGGTAAAGGCGATGAATAATAAGGATGAGTTCGTTAATTGCCGCGTGCTACTTGACAGCTGCTCTACTACAAACCTCACCACGGACAGACTAACTACTGTCCTAGGACTCCACCGGAAGAAATTCGTTTCATCCATTGGAAGATTGCACAATCTACTAACAAAGGCTCAGCAAATCGTAACCACCACTATAAAATCGCAAATTAACAACGGGAAAAGAAGATTGACATTTTTGATCATCCCCAATCTCAGAGACCGTCCCTGGTCAATAACTCGACAAAGAGAAAATAAATATACCACAGAATTCGAAACTGGCTGATCCAGACTTTTCCTGCCCAGCTCCCATAGACATGTTAATAAGGACTTGGACCACTATTGGAGTTGTAGGAACGGAGAAGATACGATTATCTCCTAAAGGTCAGGCAGAACTGTACTCATTGAAAACCTCTCTGAGATGGGTGATCGGAGAGGAAGCACTTACTTCTAATCCTAAGAGACTGAATTGTTAAAATTCTGGGAAATTGAAGAGCCACTGTCCGCTACTGTGCCCGCAGACATAGACGATGTGGCTGGACAGCATTACAAGAATCATGTGACTCACCCTCCCACAGGAAGACACATTATCACGCTACCCCTCAATGATCACATTGGGAAACTTCGAGAATCGCGATCACGCGCACACAATCGCTGGAAATCATGCCAGAAAAAATGTGCACTAATATCTACTGCGATAATGGAACCAATTTCGTGGGGGCAAACAACGAACTTACAAAAATCTAGGCATTTCTCAACAATGAAGAAAATCAAACCAAAATTGAAAACTACGTTTCATCAATATTAACCCAATGGCACTTCATACCGCGGCAATCACCTCATTCTGGAGGTCTATAGGAGGCCGCTGTTTTACCATTTAAGACGCATAGTGACAGACGAACTCTTGAGCTTTGAAGCATTCAGCACGCCCGTCATTCAAATAGAAGTGGTTCTAAACTCAAGGCCAATTACACCACTTTCATCAGATCCGAATGATCTATGGCGCTCACGACGGGCCATTTCGTGATCGGTGACTTTCTGAAGACCCTTCGAAGCCCAGATTTCTCACAAACGATGAGCAATCGACTATTATCCTGGTACCACATACAAAAACTAAAACAAGATTTGTGGGCTCGGTGGCGCCGAGAATATATCAGCGAACTAGGTCTAGATCAAGGTGGTCCAAGGGGGAACACTTCAGCAAAGAAAACACCATAGTACTCATAAAGGAGAATAATCTACCAGCACAAAAATGGGCTCTTGGCAGAGTCGTCTATACCCATTATACACCGTCATAGTTCATTATACACAGTCATACTCATTATACACAGCCACGGGGACGCTCGATCGCAATGTTAAGAAGCTCGCGCCATTGGTATATGATGATGAATAGGATGACCGGCATACGAGTTAATATACTTTTAGGTTAACCACTATACGGATTTCAGTTGCTTCTCAATACTTCGCAGCAGAGGACAAATATGCTTTGACGCGGAATGTGCAACCGAGTAAATCTTTCATTCTTTGGGAATTTCCCCTTGGGACTTTCCCCCATTAAAAGTTTTCCCGTCCTCGCATGTCCGCCAAATTCCTGTATTTTCCTCCAACACATTCTCCAGTCCAGTAATATTCATAAACTAAACCTTTACTTTCGATGGCTCACATTTGGTGACCAAATGCATAGATTTGCATTAACCGTTCTCTATTGTTTTCTAAAATCCCTGGATTGCTTTATGACTGGCCTAATTCTCGACGGGAAATTTCTTCACGTCCGCCATTGACGATCCCTCATAAAAACCAACACCCAGTACTACCCTTCCCTCTGACCCACCAATTCCATCGGACTCTTTGGGCCTCGCCCTTCACAAAAATTCGTCCAGTAAAAATGCTTTCCCAATTTGCAACCAACCAACTACCGATCATTTCATTTACTCCCATCTCTTTCAAACTGTCCTTCTCAACTTTTCTTACCTTTCCGAAAATCAGTTCCTTCGAAGAGTATATCCAGGCGGGTTGTATCTTCTGCTTGCGCGGTTTCCTATTCCAAATATCTTTCGGTAGTTTTTATATTAATTGTGTCTTGTTTTCCTCATTCTAATCCATTGGACCCATCCGGGGGTTTCTGAATCGTAGTAATTAGATTCCGTGATCACCGCTACCTCATTTCTTCCATTTTCCTATTTTTCTTGCGTTTTCTCATTATTTTTCGTAACTCCGGTAATTCCTCCCTTCAAGATCGACAAATGTATACTTTACTCATTTCTTTTTACGGTAATTACGATAACACATCAAATTATATCTTTTATCATTATTCGAACGGTTAAATTATCTATTATTGCTCGCTTTTTAATGAAAATTATTTATTGGTTTCGCTATCTTTCATGATCTCTGAGTGTATTATCTCGGAGTGAGAGAGAAAACGGCAGTTCGAGTGACGTAGAAAGAACGTCCTACAAAAGGAAAGTGTGTCAGTTCGGTTGTCCCTGTCAGAGTGCAATTCCGTGTCTCTCTTTAATGCGTGATTCTACTCTGAGAGTCTTCTCTCACTAAAAATTTTGTATCTGACAGGTAATGCACGGAGCAATGTTGGGTGCGCATCGTTTATTTCCAAACAAATCAGAAAGCTAAATTGTAAGATACAAATCTAAAGTATGATACAGGCAGGTATTGCAAAACCCGAAACAGCGAGCACGTTCTCGCACGCGGCCCAAGCCAGCGCACCCTTTGTTTATCACTCACTGCCAGAGCGAACGTTGAGATGAATGCAGAATTATAAATTACACAAATCAGTTGTTTACACGGTGTTTCACATAACGTATACGTTGTTTTTACCAATTTTTGTGGATTTTGCTGCAGAGTGGAAGTCTTGCATTTGACTAATTTTTCGATTTTCTAATTTTAATTGCAAATTATCTAGAATGTTATGAAATGCAAAAAACCATGTTTTAAGATGATACCTGTGTGTGTCCAAGAAAATTCGAAATTTCAAAGATCAATTCTGAGGAAACTCTACATAAATACGGCAAAATTTACAGCTAAAAAAATGAATTTTTAATTTGTGATAGCTATCATCAACGTTTATTTTAATGCGTCGTTCCAGCTCAATCAGTTCTGTAGTTCCTGGGATATAGCCATTTTTTCAATACTCACCCCCCTGAATTCTATCCATATCAGTCAAAAAACATTTGGTCGGATAAAATGTCGTGATATCACCTTTTTAAGGTCTTATCATCACAAACGTTGCGAAAACCATAAGTCAACAAAAATGGAGATAACGTGCACGTGTGCACGTGTGTGCGTGTGTGTGCAATATGTTTTCCATAAAGTAGATTTACGCGAATTAAACAACTTCATTTTTGAAGTTTTTGTATGATAAGTAGAATTTTTTGTAGGATTCGATGTGAGACTCATTTACCACGTGAGACTCATTTATTCACAGCGATTTTGCGAGATTTACAACGTGGGAGCTGTAACGTAAGTCCCTCGCGACAACGGCAATAATATTCGAAGGTGTCCGAATTATCACGGATTATAACGAGGACGCCCTGCGGCAAGGGCGATGGGATGTACGTCATCGGCATGAAATTATGTTGCTAAGCCGAAATCAAAACAATGTGTTAGGCTGATACAGAATGAACCGATAACGTAATAAAGGTGAATACCAAATGTGGTAGTTTCGCTACATTTTTCAAGAGGAAACATAAGCTCGCTTTTCCAAATTCTGAGAAAGACCTATTTTTAATATTGGAAGGCTCATAATTCAAAAACCAGAAAAAAGAATTCAACGAATCATTTCATCATTTCGATGTTAATTGTGTAGTATGAAGAACGATGTGCGTAACAGTTAAACCGGCCAAACGAAACCTATAAGAGGAGTAGGGTCTTGTTAAAATTGCAAAAACTTATAATTTCCATTTAAAGGTGAGAGATTAAAAATAAAGAACGAATCAATGTTTATTGAATGTGCTCTAGTAAAAAAAACAATAAGTAATAGAAATATATTTCGTCGTAAAATATTATGGACGTAAAATATAAAATTCAGAAGCGGCAGCAGTATCCATGCAGGTGATGTGTGACTCTGGCGGTCACCCAAGCTAAGCATCGTTTGGTTGGGTTAATACTTGGGTGGGTGCCCGCGGCATAAGTATAGTCAGCCCAACAACTTTTAGGCAGCGCGGAGTAACTCGCAAGAATGGCAAGAATGAGCGCGTATCCCCTAGAGAGACATAACAGCAATCTAAAATTTGAATAGCCCGATAGTCGAGCAGATGAAATAATTGGAAATTAATTAAATGAACCCGAATCGACTCAAATCGACTAAATCGACTCATATCTACTCATAAACGCCAATCGATTTATTAGATTCATAAAAATTTTTGGCATTAATAAAGAAGTTGTAATGGTTTTTCATTATAATAAAATTATATTATCGAAATTAGTTGAAACTCTTTTTTTGTACTATTATTTACTATGTATTTCGCACATTTCAAGATAATGAAGACATCGGTATCCACAATAATCAGAAGCGCATTGAATAACCCATGTTTAGTCATGGACATATTATCAATTTTTTATGATGTTATGTCAAGAAATAAGTATTGTATAAATACTAAAACCTAAGAGTGTCGCTTTGTTCAATTAATTGAACAGATAAATCATACGAATCCTAGAATGATTTTTACTTGGTAAGGGAAACCTGAGGATAACCGAAATTCCCAGAAGAAAACGAGCTGAATTATCCAGAAGACTGTAGTTTAGTTCTTTTTTTCTAGAATTTTAAATCATGCCAAATTTTCAATAACCAGGTATAAATGATTCTAGTTTCGGTGTGACTAATCAATCCTAAACTCGACAAACTGGCATTTTGCAGTATCAGTATCATTAACTTGACGTTAAGGTTCATTCTGATAATTTCTGACCTTTACATACTAACGCGCAATATTTATGGTATCGTCAAATATTTCGAACTGAATGTGGTGTTCTGATTGTTATTGATACTGATGAGGTCAGGATCATGGCATTTGATACGTAGGTAATAAATAGTAGCATTAAAAACTAATTGCCAAGATATTTCGACACTATAATTCTATTCAATGGAGAAAACCATCGCAACCACCTAATGAATATTCGTATTTTTCATCGATTTAAGAAATTTTAACTTGTCCAGAAAGATGACCTATGTGAATACCGTTCACCGTTTTTCTCAGGTAGATAGTTGTTCTCGTCCATTATTTAACACAGGAAGGTGCGTCAAATTGATACTTGAATTATTATTAAAAATTCTTCAACATGGTGAACGATAAAAACTCATTAGTTGAATCCAAACGTCCAATAATCGATGCAAACTTCGCTATTTGGAATGTGGCACTACGTTCAGAAGGAAAACGAAATTCAATAACTTCATCAAAATTGCACAGTATCATATCGAACACATCACAATTTAAAGAATGAATGATGCGCTTCAAAATGTTACATCGATTTTTTTTCTAATGACTTGAAAGAATGGAAAAATCCAGTCAAAGTTGATTTCTCGAATAAACATGAAAAAATCCACGTTTCGTGAAAACCTCTCAAAACTTTGGGAAAAACAGTTGGAATTGAACGATCCACCTCTCAATTACAACGTTTTTTTATCACGTTTAGACCTGATATAATATCTCAGTTAGTAATTGAATCAGAGAACTGTAAATTAGCACAAACAAAACATTGAAAAAATGACAAATTTAAAATTTGTGACATGTGAAATTCGAAACTCATACTATTCGCCAAGTGAACACAACACGAAAAATGAGGCTTTATTTTGAAGATCTCAACGAAACCTGAATGCGATCTTAACGAGATCTAAATTTCAACGAGAATGATTTATAATAACGCCATATTGGTGGAGTTTAAAAGTCCAATAGTCGATGAAAACTTCGAATTTTAGAGAGTACCATTACATTCGGAAAGTTCAATAAGTATTGGATTATGGAGATTGAAATAAATAAACACTTGGAGAATTTTAAGACTGAGAATTATTATTAAAAATCATAAGACTCTAGACAGTTAAGAGGTACTTTACTGAACGAAGACTTACAACAAACTAACTCAACATTACTAGTGAGGCCCACGTTAAACTTTTCTCCAGAGGGCAATATAATTTCTCCTTCCACCCTCAAGCCTCGAATTTTTTTCTTTCTTTAGCCTCTCTGGTCGCCAGATGTATTTTGAGAAAAACCTAGAATGAGAAAGTCCCTTCAATACGGCAATTTAAAGAATGAATAATCCACTTTGAAATTTCATATGAGTATTTTTTTATCTGAGTTAGAAAGTCTCTCTAAACCCCTTGACTGGGGTGCGGAGAGCGCGGTTGAGCCACCAACCGAGCGCGTCTCCGGGTGGTGGATAGGAGGACGGCCGGACGAAATAACCACCTCGGCGGAGGCCGGGACAGAGATGTCTCGAACTCTGCGCGGGGTTGGCTAAAAACCAGGTTAACGGGGAACATAAGACCGAACGAAACGTGGGAAACCACAAGGGTAGCCGAAAAACCCATCGCGAACCAGGTCCCCCAAGCTACGGTGTATGATACCGTGCCAATGGCTGCATGGTGCAGGGGAAGTTGCATCTCAAACGGTTCCCTCGGATACCAGGCGACCTCCGAGCGTAAGTAGCCAAGCCCCAAGCATACACGGCTCTGCCTGGGTGATACCGCATTACCGTCGTACTCGTGGGACTTTATATGGAGACCAAAACATTAAAAGAAATAGAAAAACCACCTGGGACGGAAGAACCACAGGGCTAAAATACTGGACCTGGTGGAGAACAACCCAGGGGAATAAAACTAAGTGGCGCGGCAAGGCGTCGGTTCCAGAAGGAGAGAAGGGCTAACCTAGCCTCAAGCACTCCTTCTGGGACAAACAAGGGTAAGAGTGGGGGCGAGGGAATGTCTAGGGAAGCAACCGCGAAACGGCTGAAACCCGATGGCACCCCAAGCCCCCACAACACGCGACCTGAAAAAAGGCCCAAAACTGATCTAGGCACCTACGCTCAGGTCGCAAAGAAAATGATCAGGTGGGCTCTCGTCCCAGAGAACTACCCAGATCGAAAAATCACACCCGAAGAAATCAAGGGCCTGAAGGGACTGCTTAGGTCCCAGATCCTCTCCCTACCAGAGGGGACTAAGGCACCGTTAAACCGACTTTTGAAGGTGTGTGGGAGAGGGACGGGGCAGCCATTGTCGGCTGGACCGACGAAGAAACGGGGAACTGGCTGAAAGAACTGTTCCCCGAAAACAAAATCGGGGACCTTGTCCTCGTGGTGATACCACCGGAGGAGCTACCGAAGCGACACCGGGTGGTAGTTCACCTTGGGGACGAGAATGTCACCGCCCAGGTGGCAATCGTGCTCATGGGACGACAGAACCCCGACCTTAAAGGTAACTGGGTCCTGATTAGAGGCAGCGAAACAAGGGGAGCCACCTGATCAAGGATCAAACCCTGCGGGCCCTAGAGGCTTGCAATTTTAAACCTCACTGCGGGACTCAAAGAGCAACTATCAAGTTGCTCGAGAAGAACCGACATGAGGAAAAGGACAAGCCTATCGACGGGTGAACCTAAAAATGGTTCATAAGTCGGTACAAATAGTCCAGATTAATCTGCACCACAGTAA
>NW_011887813.1:612821-616383 GCF_000806365.1 Fopius arisanus | reverse complement strand
GAACGAGGCCCTGGCATTCATAGCGGGATCAGCATACCTGCCATATGATTCCATGGAACCTCCTCCAACAAGGGAGGTCGAAGAACTCGTCAAAAAAGTGAAGGACGAAAGGCTGGAACTTCTGCTTGGTTGCGATGCAAACTCACACCAATGCTAGATGAGAAGCCCTAAATGACTTCATTATGGAAAAAGACCTCCAAATCCTGGACAGAGGGAAAGAACCAACCTTCATGGACTGCAGAAGACATGAAGTGTTGGACATAACCATCTGCACGACAGGCATGGCACGTTCGGCAAAAGACTGGAGGGTGTCGAAAGAACCTTCGGGCTCAGACCACAGCCAAATACGCCTGTCACTAACGTGCAAATCGGAACAAGTCCCTAGGAGACATCCAAAGAACACAAACTGGGGCAATTACAGAGAGGAACTCTTCGTGAGAATCCAAGATGTACCCTCAAGGTTCAGAAATAAGGGAGACCTGAAACATGCAGCCGAACGTCTCGGGGAAGTGATCAGGGACTCTTATGAAAACAACTGCACCATCAAAAGACCGCCGACTACAAAAATGGTGGGCTGGTGGAATAACCAACTGTCCATTTTAAGATGCCAGCTAAGGAAAGCGTGGAACAAAGTGAAGACCACGTACACGGAAAACAGCAGGCAGAAGGCCCTTGAAGATCGCAGAGATCTTCAGAGGAAATATAATAAAGCACTCGTAATAGCCAAAAACGAGGGCTGGCAGAAATTTAGCAGTGGGGTGGAGAGCCAATCTGAAGCTTCAAGGCTTGTAAAGATCCTGGGAGGACAGGCCGCTTCTAATCTGGGTTGTCTCATCAAACCGGATGGAAGCTATACCTGGACCACAGAAGAAACTCTCCAACTGCTGCTAGGAGAGCACTTCCCGGGGTTCACGAACTCGGGGGATATGAGACAAGGAACAGAAACCTGTAAAGGCACCTACAAGCCGCAGGAATGGGCCTTGGCAGCTAAAATAGTCCACCCGCAAGGGGTAGAGTGGGCCATCAACACCTTTGAACCCCTAAAAGCTCCGGGACAATGATGGAGTCTACCCAATCCTCTTGCAGAGGGGGATCGACATTATTCTGGGACCCTTAACGAAAATACTTAGGGCAAGTATAGCACTAAGGACTGTACCAAAACTTTGGGGGAGATCGAGGATTGCCTTCATCCCCAAACCTGGAAAGAACGGGCATATCAAGCCCAGGGACTTCAGACCCATCAGCCTTACCTGCTTCATATTGAAGACACTGGAAAGATTGGTGGATCACTACATAAAGAACACACTGCTTCTTGAGAAACCCCTATTACCCTCACAATATGCCTACAGGGCAGGCAGGTCGACGGAAACGGCCCTGCATCACCTAGTGGCTAAGATTGATGAACAGATAGAGGGAAAGAGCTACTCACTCAGCCAATTCCTGGACATCGAGGGCGCCTTTGATCGTACTAAATACGAGATCATAACAAGGGCCATGTCGAGGAAACATTTTCCAGACTGTATCATTGACTGGACGAAAAGCATGTTGGAGAGCAGAAAAATAACTGCCACACACAACGGCTCACACGTAGAAGGGTACCTGACCAAGGGTTGTCCACAGGGTGGAGTCCTGTCTCCACTCCTGTGGGGCCTAGTCGTCGATGACCTTCTAGAGAAATTGAGAGAAGAGAACTTTCTGGTGAACGGCTATGCTGCCGACATAGCCATTGTCGCTAGGGGAATTTTCCTCAGGGCTGCAACTGGGGCGATGAAAACCACACCGACCGAAGCCTTGGAAGTGGCAACGAAAACACCACCACTTAATCTAGCGGTACTGTACAAGGCAGAGGCAACCGCCTATAGGCTGATATGCCAGGGGGAATGGAATCAGTCGAGTGCGGCACATGCCAAGCTCGATATACGGAAGAGGAGCCCCCTGAACATAGTTCAGGATAGAACAACCAGGAGGTACCTGATCAGGAAGGGCTTCAAGACCTATATACCTGACAGAGAGGACTGGGAAATGGCAAAACAATCCCCAGGTAGCAATGTAATACACTGGTACACGGATGGCTCGGGCTCGGGCTCTTAAAAACTGCATAGAGCTTCTCCTATCAAAACCGACCTCAAGAAAACATATATACGTCTGGTCGGACAGCAAAGCTGCCATCAATGCCCTAAAGAGACCAAGCACCGAATCGAAGCTGGTCTGGGAGACGATGGCAGCTATAGAAGCACTAGGGGCAACCAATAAAATAACTTTGGCATGGTTTCCGGGCCACAAAGGGATAAAAGGAAACGAGATGACGGACCAACTGGCAAGGCATGGGGCGTCAAATGATGAACAGGTCATGACAGTGGGAGTCCCTTTCGCGACCGGAATGTCTCGAATTAAAAACAAACGCCGGAAGGAACACCAAGGGCGATGGAAACAGATCAAAACCTGCAGAAAATCCAAAGCCCTCATGCCAACCCTAAACAAAGAAAGGACAGAAAAGCTACTCAACATGAAAAGAGAGGAACTGAGCACCACAATCAGGCTCCTCACTGGACATGGTAGGTTTAGGGCACACTGCAAAAACATGGGCATCGAAAGCGATGCCCGCTGCAGACTATGCCTTGAGGTAGACGAGGACAGCCTGCATATACTTTGTAGCTGCCCTGCACTGGCTACAACAAGGCTAAATTGCTGGGGAATCGCCTTCCCTAGCATCAGCTATGTAGCGGACCTAGACGCCGGGAATATATTATAACTGCTGAGAAAAGCTGGCCTAGAAGTATAGGGATCAGAAGGAAAACGGAGCCACAATAGCCCAGTAGGGGTTCGGTGACAAGAGGGCAGCAAATGCCTATCCGTATTTTAACCATAACCATAACCATAGAAAGACAAAACAATTCAGCCAAAGATGAATTTTCAAGTAAAACACGAAAATACAATTTGTGCCTAAAGGTGTCATAGCTTAATGAAAACTGATCAGAATAGACTAATCCGACAGTCAATCTGAAGGTTATTTAATAGGCTTTCGGATGAATATAAAATAGATGTGAGGGTATGATCAAAGAGCAGGAATAACAATAGCGTGATAACCAGAAAAAAACCAGCGTCACGGTCACGGATTGTTCTATAGTGGACTTGATAGAAGGAACAGTCTTTAAAAAATATTGTTCTTTTACACAAACGAACTTTGTTTTCACTGTTGAATTGCCAATTCATTGACCATACATTTCGTACTGTTCAAACTTCTAACTTCATGTCCACGCCTGCCACTTCAGCTTTCATGCGGTAACCCCGCGCTTAGAAAACGATTTCAGGCTGACTGTACCCAAGCCGTGCCCGCTTAGTTACGCGTCTCTACCTGGAGACGGTCGGTTGTTGGCACAGGTGTAGAGCAGGGATGGGCAACCTCTGCTCTGAGAGCAAGTCGTGCTCCCAACCTCTATTAGTGTATAACAAGGGGTAGAGGAGAACCGATTGTGTAGGGTGATGGGCATTTATGACCCAGGTCGTAAAGGCCCTTCTCCTCGGCTGAAATCAACCGAAGTGGGGGTAACGCTTAAGGAAA
>NW_011887813.1:610074-612001 GCF_000806365.1 Fopius arisanus | reverse complement strand
TACTGAGAATCAGATTTTCAATTAATCAGCAACAAGTTATATATATTATAAGTTATATATATATTTTTTAACTAAATAGGATATGTGCAGGGCAAAGCGCAGAAAATTTTCCAAATTCTAAAATAATATTTTGGGGAATATTTCTGTTCGAGACTGTCTGCCGAAACCGTAGTCATCAATTGTATTGCACTTGGCCGATTGGCCGGATTTGATCGTAAAATTGCGGGAGGGAGGAGGTTGAGTTAAATTTTCCAAATGTATTCAATTTCCCAACTTCAATCTGTTCTTTTGGAGCATTAAATGCAGACGTGTGTTTAGTTACCAAGTCGCAGTTCAGATTATCTGCTTGAAATTGTTAGTGATTGTGTATAGTGACTTTATCATAGTGTCAATTGTTTACATATTTGTGCCATGGAGCCTCCCATGAAAAGGTTTGAAAACAATGAGCCTGACATTGACTGGGAACTTCGTTTTGCATGTACGAGAATTGGTGAGAGAACATTGTGTTTATTGTGCGAATGCGAATTTACCTGCATGCGAAGATTCAATGTTGAGAGACATTACAAAAGCAAGCATGCAGCTTTTGACAGGACTTTTCCCCTAGAGTCATTAGCGCGAGCTAATGAATTTCGCGTTGTGAAAGCCAAACATTTGTCATCAACAAATGTTTTGGAGAATCAAGTTTCTTCTCTCAACGGAAACACTCCTCTTCAACTTGCTCACAAAATCAGAAATGATACGTGCAAGGGATCTCCGGCATTTAATAATAAATGGGAACATTGCTATGCATGCAGCAAAATCGGTGAAAAGGTTCTATGTTTATTGTGTCATTTGCAATTTAAAAGCATGAGGTGCTTTAACATTGAGAGGCATTATAGGCAAAATCATAGTAGCTTCGATTTGAGTTTTCCACTTCATTCGGACAACCGCGTTAACGAAATCCGGGTTTTAAAAGAGAGAATTTTAGCGTCCGAACATTCAAATGATGTTTTGTGCAATGATGACCTTCAAACCGCGAATTTAATGTCATTTCAAGCCGCCTATCAAATCGCGAAAGACAAATCGTCATTTACTGCCGGTGAAAAATATAAAGAGCTTTTTGTAACCCATATGGATACGTTATTTCGGGGAACTTTGTTGAACAAGAGAATGAAAAGATTTGTTGAAAATTTACCATTATCGAGACGTACAATAATGCGAAGAATTGAAGCAATCGGTGCTGACCTCCGGGCTCAATTAACAGATGACTTTTCTCGTTGTTGTTTTTTTTCCTTTCAATTAGATGAATCTACGGATAGATCCGATTGCGCTCAAGTCGTCATCTTCGTTCGTTTAGTTTTTCCCGATCTGTCTATTCGCGAAGAGTTATTTACATTATTGTCCTTAAAAACGAGTACGAAGGGTGAAGATATTTTTGATGCTCTGAAGCAAAGTTTCATTTCCGCGAAAGTGCCACTTCACAAATTAGTAGCTATCACCTCGGATGGTGCTGCGAACATGACTGGTTGCACGAAAGGTTTAATTGCGAGGTGTAATAATGACGCTGCGTTCCCTAAATTCCATCATTATCACTGCATGTTGCACCAGCTAGCTTTATGCGTTACAAAAATTTCGGGCGATGTCATAACATTAGCAGTTAAAATAATTAATTCGATAATTTCAAAACCCTTGCAGCATAGACTGTATAATGTTTTCAAAGAAGAGAATAATTTAGAATCTACCGATTTATTGTTTCATACAGAAGTTCGGTGGCTTAGCAAGGGGGTTATGCTGTATCGGTTCTGGGAAAATTTAGATGATATTGTTTCTTTTTTAAAATCACGCGGAGATGTACACGATGAATTGAATGATGTGGAGTGGCGCTCGAAATTGGCATTCACCGCGGACTTAACAGAGAATGTCAATATTTATAATAAAGAGATGCAAG
>NW_011887813.1:602588-609024 GCF_000806365.1 Fopius arisanus | reverse complement strand
GTTGACAGAAGCGTCATGGGACGCTCCCCAATACGGTGACTGTGAGGCCCCCACTACCGTCCCCACTATGATCGTACTAGGACCCTCATAATTGACATGGTTATAAACTTAATTGGATTCCTAACTCGAGTTTATGACTCTGCTCCGAGCTACCTGGAGGTTGCCCATCCCTGCTGTAGAGAACTGGGTAAATATCTAGAAAAGCCCCCCCCCCCTCCCGCCCCCCTAGAAATTAAATACCGAAAGTCGACTAACCCTCATGTTTACATGAAGAATTAGACAACAAAGGGTCAGGCATTATATCGAACGATAATTAAAGTCGCCAATAAGCCAGTACGTCTGGGATCGTGGAGAAATAAACATGAAACTCAGTGAGGTCTATAGAATACGTGGAAACTACGAAAAGCTCGTGGAATTCTTAGGTAATTGCAAGGTGTTACTCTGTGAGTTGAAGTGTCTTAAGTGCAGTGGAATTATGGTGGGCAACGATGCGCGGGGCATGTTCAAGTGTAGAAAAATGACACAAAAATATGTATTTCATAAGAAAAGAGGCGGCATCAAGTGTGACACCGAATATAGCTACCTACACGCATCCTGGTACTATAGAATCCACATCCCCTTGGCCACGGCCGTGCGATTTATGGGGATCTACCTCCTATTAATGCATTCTCCAAAACAAGAATTCTGAGAATTCGAACTCGGACTTTCACGACAAACCGTAGTGTATTGGCCCAACTTTGTTAAAGAACTAATGATCGATTAGTGTGAAGATCAGGCCACCACGTTGGAAAGACCCAATAAAATAGTGGAAATCGATGAAACCAAAGTTGGTCATAGGAAGTATAACCGAGGGTGCATTATTGAGGGGCAATGGGTGTTCGGTGCGTACGAGAGGGAGTCTAAATCCATTCTCATTACCACAGTAAAAGATAGAACGGCAGGATCACTTATGACAACCATCAAAGCGCGGATTTTACCAGGAACAACTGGCATTTCGGATCAGTAGAGATCATATGCTCGACTGAATGGCAAAGGATACTATCACCTCACCACAAACCATTCAATCAATTTTGTAGGCCCGGCAGAGTATTAGGTGTTCATTTTGAAAATATTTTCTCTCCTTTCCATCCATTGTTTTTTTATGGTCTCCAGCTCTAATGAAAATCTTCACAACGTAAATATCTTTTTTGAATTTCGCTAGCCAGGTCATTAGCCTACGAATCGAAGATGCACCTTATTACACATAAAAATAATCTTTATTTGGGTTGCACATGTGTAATTAGTATGATTTCACTTGTCCATGGTGACGTGCTTTTTAGAATGATTACTCAATTCCTTTAAAACGTGTAGCTCTTGTCTGAGGATTTCTTGATGCTCAGCCTTTATTTCCTCGTCGTCCGAACTTAAGAGTGTAAGAACTAGATCTGAAAAATATTTTGTTAGTCACAAAACTATTCAAGTGAGACGTATTCATTTGATTTTTTTACTCGTAAAATTATAAAACTTGCCTTCGGCAAGGTCCTTATACAGATTTTTTCGTGGTTAACATACAGTTGGATGCAAAGTCCCAGGACAACGCGACTTTATATATAGGTACTTGGATGTTTAAAAAATATTGACCTGAGATATACTTAAATTTACTTATTCTAAAATTCGTTTGATTCTATGTTTTGAAAGGATAAAAAAATGCATGCATGTAATCCGTAACTTACCATGATATTTTACTAATTTTTCCATAACCTCATCTTCTAAATGAGCCTGTAGGAAATCAAGAATTGGAGAAACGTGCCTTCCGGACATGTGGAGAGCAGATTGCGTTGTGGCTGTGAATAAAATACTCGTAACTAAATGTAAAGCAAGAGCAGGATCATTAGTCGAGCTCAATTGCTCCAGTAATGCTTGCTTATGTCCTAACATCAGAGCCTTTTCTCGTTTTTTCTCAAGCTTTCTCGACACCAAACAGCAAGCCACCATCGTCGGTTCAACATCATTTAAGAATTCCTCAACAGATCCTTTTGCAGCGGCCTTATGAAGATTAGTCAGATGCTCTCTTATGTCATTCGGTAATTCCAGGAGGATCTTCTGTCTTATCTCTGCCGTTAAATTAGCCGGACACTGAATAACGTTCTGCTGCGCAGCGAATTTGATCATGTCAATAACAAAATCCACTCCCAAAGTTCTCATTAAATACTTGGATAGTGCATTCTGTACTTCCTTATTCGGAATACATTTAATTCCCTTTTCAAATATTCTTATATTTGATATTAACATGTTCAATTTTTCCTCAACTTCGCTTATATTATTGGATTTGGTGGTTTGGGCCAACCGCTCAGCTATATTTACAGCTTGTTTATTTAATTTTGGTTGTAGATATGCCGTCAATTCATCCACAAAATTATGGATGTCAGAGAAATTTCCCCCTTTATCCAATTCTTTCCTAATATCCTCTGCAGTTAGAAGAGTTAATTCAGACCTTTCATTGATTTTCATTCCTTCATTGTCTGAATCGTCGTACTGAATTTTCACAGGATTATATTTCTTTTTTGTGGACTTCGTCTTGGTTTCTCGTCCTTGGCTACCACCGCCCGCCTTTCCAATCGATGCTTTCTTCCTTCTGTCATCTTTCTTCTCATTTTTCGTGAAATCTAAATACTTTGAGGACTTTATTTTCTTCACACTAATGTATTTGAACCATTCACCGGACTCGACAGCCTCTATCGCTTTCGCTTCTGCTTTATGTTCCAGAGATTTGGTAAGGAGATCTAAGAATGCATTTGAAACTATAACAGTTGTTGCAAATATTTGAAAATCTGCTTTACAACGTTTTTGCGAATCTTTTAAAATTTTTTCTATATCCTTCGGGCTAAAAACGGAGGGCAATAAAGGGTAGATATCAATAAACGAATTGGAGGCCATAGTTTCTTCGATATTGGCATCCACCTGGTCGATTATTGGAGGACCAACCGTGACACTATCTAGAAGAGTCAGATTCTCCCGAGCGAAGTGGCGTTTCACGAAGTTTTTGGCATCCTGAATTCCGAGACGTGTGAGAGCATCATATTCTGGTGACCATAGAATTATATTAAAGTTAATATATACATTAGGAAGCAATAGAATCATATTTAGAAAACGCTCGATTTTCAAAAGAGTCAATTTTTCGGCAATACATTAAAAAGTAAAATCCACCCGCACAAAAAGTTATATATGCGTGAAATATATCTAAAAATATATATCAAATATATGCCAATTATATATGGCATATATATGCTTATATATGAAATATATTCAACATATATCTCATTAATATTTCCTATACGACATTTTTGACTGATTTTTTATATCAATATATATAAGAACGATATATGTTCATTTTATATTCAACCAATTTTTAATATACATGTCAGGTAAATTTCATATATATTGAAACATAAATTGCACATATACGATAAATATATGTGATCGATTATATATTTTTTGTGGGCCAAAATAAATTTGCAATATATGTGAAGTATACTGGGGACCGACCGGAGATCTATAAAACATATAATCCCATTAGAATTTCATATAAAAAATGACATATATTTGACATATACTTCGAATACAACATTTTTGAGCGAAATATATGTAGTATGATTTGCATATAGATAGATAGATAGATATTTGAGCATATATTTTATTCGTGCAGGCAAGGGAGATCTTCGAATAAATATTTTTCTTTAATATCTAACATATTTCCGAAAATTGATCATAAAGAATTTGTAATAGACAGGAGAGAATAAGGACTATGGAAGCGACGGATATGTTTAACTCCATCGATTACCAGAGTTTATAACGCCTTTAGCAATATTTCAGAGTGAAATCTTAAGGCGCCCTGAATTGCAACAATAATAAAGTGAGAGTGAGGTGAATTGAACGAAAGGCAGGGTGCACTTGAAATAACAACACCCATATAGAACAGAGGTGGGCAACCTCAGCTCTCGGAGCTACTCCAGCTCCCGGTCTCCATTAGACAAAATTGTCCAAAGCAGGGCTGGACAACCTCTGCTCTGAGAGCAAGTCGTGCTCTCGCCTTCTATTACTATATGCCAAAGGGTGGACAAGAACCTATTGCAGCGAGTAACCAAGGTCCCAAAGGCTCTTCTCCTCTGCTGAAATTCGCCGAAGTGGTGGTAACGTTTAAGAAATGGATAAAAGGAAAAATGTCGCTGAATGAAAGGAAAAGCGGGAAAGTGAGTAAAAAATGAAAAAGGACAAAATTTTTTTTCTATTTCTACCATAAATAGAAATAGCATGATCACTGATTATTTCGATATAACATTGTCAAACTGTGCATCGAAATTTAATCGTTGAAAAATCTTCGTCAATTAATAAATGCTAAAGAAACATTACTAATAATAAAAATTGAATTTATTCGTCCCACTCAATTTCTCAGAAAAACTGGCCCTATGTGTGATCTCGTAGCAAGCGTGTGGACGACTGTCTGACTCAATAGAATAAAGATTATTCAATAAACACAAGTCTACAAGATCGATTCATCTCAGAAATTCCGCACATTTCGTACAGAAATAGGAGAAATATATAATATATAAAATAGTTAGCTTTGAAGAGAAAGGGAGGAAGAAGGAATGAGAGCAGGGAGTTCCGCTAAGTATATCAGGCCTCTCCACCAACTCTTCCTAATTAAGCTCGGGAGCCGAGGCCGAGTGAAGTGAAGCGAGGTTGCCGAACCCTGGTCTAATCCCCTTCAACGGTGAACCATATCATTCAAAGAGGTAATCACTCCTCAAATCTGGTGGACAGACGATATGAAAATTTTACCAAGTCCCATGACGATTTGAAGAAAAATTCATGAATTTCATAGAACGCTTTGAAATTGCATTCCATATTCATAAAAAAATATTGAAGGAAAATTCACGCACGAATCAAACAAATCATACTCGAAAATACAAAGAATATAAATGTCGTTAAAATCTTATGAATTTCCTTAAATGTTCTGGAAATTCTTGGAATTTTGAAATCTTCAAAAGTAGAGTACTTGCTTTTTTTTAAAGTGATTATCTCCTCGACATCATCATTTTTATGTTTAGCAAGTGAACCTAATCATAGTTTTCAACAATGCTTAACCCAGATAACAGTCCCCGTGTATTATACAACCCCCCCCCCCCCTTCTCTCTCTTTTACATAATTCGTCCTCCTAACTTCACCCTCTTCTCTGCTTAGGGTAACATCTTCCCTTTGGTCTATCTCGCCAACTGGCTAGCCTTAGCCTCCTTATGAGTAATTATGAAATGATAGGAAGTACAGATTGTACATAGTAAAATTATTATCTGTGGACCGTGATATAAATTAATTTATCATGCTGGAATTCACTGTGTGTGATTAATTACCCCCGTTTCTCTATTTCAAGTCCACCGCCGCAAGTGTAAAAGTGAATCAGTGATAATACATATTATCGTAATTTTAACGGAATGTTTTGAATAATAATTCCTTCCAAGGTTACACTCTATGAAAAGCTATTACTGCATATATTCGAAATAGAATCCCTCTGTTCGATAATCACGTTTTGATTAAAGTCATTGCTTATGTTTTTTTTGTGTATAAAAGAAAGTGTTAATAAATAGAATAGAATATTATATGAAAGCATTTTCTGGCCGTCTTAAGCATGCTGAAAATTTTTTATTTACCAAGATAGCCGTTCTGTTTGTAGAAATTATCCACCCACTCCGATTGGCTCTTCGAGTAAATAGCCGGCACGTAAATTCCATTACTACCTTGCTTACTGGAAATTACGCCTGGTATTTGGATAGCTCCGTGTAGAGTATCAAGAATGGCTGTGAAAATAAAATGAATCCACTATAAATATCGACCTTAAATCTATTACACGGATTGTAAATTCAAGTTTTAGCTTATATAGATTTACAACTATTTCTAAATCTTAACATATACATGACGTTCCACATGTTTGTTTCCAATTTTAAATGAGATTGGGAAGCAACAACCATTTCCACATTTATGACATTCATAATTAGCTTTGCCGAAACCTTTTCATTATTCCAATCACGAGTTAGATTTTTGGGCAATCAACAATTATTCGACTTGACAAATATTCAAAATCTTTTTAATTTCTTATTAAAATTTAAACACGTAGTCTTCAGACACAAGTTGGCATGGTAATTCATTTTAACATTATTTATCATATTTTTGATTACATCATTTTTTAAAAAGTCTGTTGATATTTAAAACATAATACAAGTCAGCCTTAAGGGCCGGGTGGACTATCTATCGAGCGTCATCTTTTATTTAAATTTTATCTTTTTAACCTAAAATACATAAAAATTTGGGATAAGTTTTGAGGTCACGAAAATCACTGGAGTTGGCATAAAAAAATAATGAAAAAAAAGAGGAAAAAATTTTGAAGGGCGCTAAAGAGCGATAT
>NW_011887813.1:598951-602448 GCF_000806365.1 Fopius arisanus | reverse complement strand
CGTGACCTCAAAACTTATCCCAAATTTTTATGTATTTTAGGCTAGAAAGATAAAATTTAAACAAAAGATGACGTTCTATAGGTAGTCCACCCGGGCCTTAAAGAAATAATTATCTCATAATCTATTGGTTTACCCAGAAACAAACCCTAAGATATAAATGATCAACTAAAATCAAATAGTAGAATACGCTAATGAACATTATAGTAAGATTCCCTATAGAATTGAGTAATCAAGAATTATAAAGCTTGTCCTCAATTTAGCGTAGAGTGAAAAATCGAAAAAAAAAAAACATCAGCTGCAAGAATCTTTGAAATGTAATATAGCAAATATAGTTTTTCAGGTTAGCAGCAAATTATAGAGGAATATCGCTGCTAGATATAGGCTATAAGGTACTGACAGGAATAATGGCCAGGAGGCTAGGGAAATGGCTAGATGAGGAAGGAAAGCTGACGGAAGCACAGGCAGGATTCAGGAGAAAGAGAGGCACAATGGAGCAGGTATTTGTTTTCAACACAATGATAGGAAAAAAGCTGAGGAAGAAAAAAGGAAAACTGTATGTGGGGTTCATCGATTTTAAGGCTGCATTTGATAAGGTAGACAGAGAAAAGCTGTGGGAAAAAATGAGGAGGATAGGAATCGAGGGAAAATTTTTAAGGATAGTAAGGCGAATATACGGAGAAACTAAGAACAGGGTAATTACAGGGAAAGGAACGACGGGAGAGTTCATGACAGGAAAAGGAGTTAGACAAGGCTGCCCGCTTAGCCCATTACTCTTCAACATTTTCATTCAGGACTTGGTAGAGGATTTAGAGAAAAAGAAGGAAGGCGGAATGGCGATTGATGCGAGGGTGGGGGGAAAGGTCTATACGCTATTATACGCGGACGACGCGGCCTTGATATTTAATGGAATAAAATGGATAAAGAGAGACGGCCAAGGAGATGTATGCGAGAAGAACTAAGGGGAATCAAGAACGGTGAGGCAACAAGGTGGGGACAAGAGATGGTAAAGAAACTAAGTGAATTAGGGGATGGACAGTTCCTGGAAATGCTGTGGAACGAGAAAAACGAGGAAGCAATAGAGAGGATAGAGGAAATGACACAGATCTTGGGAGATCAAGAGGCACAAAAGGACTGGGAAAGAATTGAAAGATCAAGATACTGTAGCTACTATAAGGAAATAAAGGACAATGCAACGATTGAAGGGTACTAGCAGGACGGGAAACTAGGACTAGAACAGAAAATGATATGGGCAAGGTGGAGATGCGGGAACGCACTAAGAGGCGACAGAACAGGGATTATAGAAGACACATGCAGAGCATCCAAGAAAGAGAAGGAAGCGCTGGAACATGTGATAAATTGCGGGGTACTAATGGGGAGGCTAGAAGAGGAGGAAGAGAGCTGGTGGAAACAGTGGAGGCAACAGAGCAGCGACGGAGCATGGAGAGAGAGAATCGTGGAAA
The DNA here is from genome assembly GCF_000806365.1 of Fopius arisanus. Taxonomy (NCBI): domain Eukaryota; kingdom Metazoa; phylum Arthropoda; class Insecta; order Hymenoptera; family Braconidae; genus Fopius; species Fopius arisanus. The sequence goes on along the minus strand of NW_011887813.1, from coordinate 600,988 downwards.
TGCTGAGGGGACAGACGGATAGAAAGGTATGTGGAAGGTTAGGAAAGATAGAGAAAAAACTGAGGGAAATGGAGGAGGAAAGGAGGAAGGACTAAAAGAGAGACTGAAATAGATATAAGAAAGACGAAAGGAGAGGGACTAGGAAGCAAGGAAAGGAGCGGAACAACTGTGATAAACAGAAGGATACAAGGAAGGGATGAATATATAGTAAATGATAAGGACATAAAATGCTATGAAAATGTTATTAAGTATATTAAATTTATATATGGTTGATCTTATACTAACGAAAAGAAAGAGGAAAGGGGAGAATATCGATGTAGAACAAAGGAGAACATTTGTAACATCAATGAAATAAACAAATAAAAAAAAAAAAATAATAAAAATAATAATAATAATAGTTTTTCAGGTTGAAGAATATCCCTCGATATTTAGCAAAGTAGTAGCAAATAATGAAAAGCTGGAGTGAAAAGCTATGTTTTGAAGGAATTTGCGTACCGAAAAATATTTGTTCAGGTACGTGGCATTGTCCAAAAATAGTACTTAATGGTGTGGGCTTTGTCACGGCAAAAAAAGCTCCCCTCATTTTAGCGTTATTTGTAGCAACAAATCCTTCAGTATAAAAAATTCTAGGGTCCAGTTTATCCTGTGTACCATGAATTGTCTTTCCTAGTGCTCTCTCCACCAAAGTTTGTAGAAAATCCTCTGGTAGATCATAATGTAGCGTCAATTCTGCAATATTTATGGTGCCATTTTGATTTAATTTATCACTAATCTCCGCTACGATCTGAATCATATAATTTTTGTCTATAATTTGACGACCCAAAATGACTTTGACATTCTTGTCGTGTTTTTCCATTTCAATAGCAGTTTTCGTGATATAAAATAATGCAACATTCAATTTTTTGGTCAATTCTACGTGGGTTATCCTTCCTCCATGCAAATACAATTCATCACGAATTTGTGTTTCTAAATATTGTGGTGTAATATATTCCTTTCCATCGGCGGTAAAAATCACATCTAATAAATTCAATTGAATCAATTTTGTTATCAATTCAACACAGTTCCGTTCCGATAATCTGCAAGAGAAAGGGAGATTTTTAATTAATGTTGTTATTGGATTATTGAGTTTAATGTTTATATTTCTCATTGACCGTTACAAGAATAAATCAACAGTCACCCGAGAGTATACATAAATATAAACAATGATTTCCGAGAAAGAGATGAACCGAGGATTCTTTAATTAGGTGACGATTATTATTTAGGTCTTTGTGACTAGTTGTAGTCTCTTGAAGAGATCCATAGAGCAGAGCCCGGCAACCTGGGATCATTTAGCTCGGGCGGCTTTCTTCGCTTCGTTAGTACAAAGTCGGAAAGGGCCTTAGCCACGTAAGGGGGCTGATTCAATTTTTCTCCCTCCTTGCACCTTGGCACAGCCGATCCCGGCAAAGAGCGACCGTGTGATAGAAAAATAATTAAAAACTTTCCATCCATTTGAAATATAAATATCGATTTTTCATTCAAAATAGCCAGCAAAGGGAAAACAGTTTTTAAATATTTTCGTAATAAGCTATCCCCCTTAACAGTTATTTTATTTCCAGCCGATATTCGCAGCAGTTCAATAAATGAAATACAACAATGGTCCAAAATTCTAAGGTGGAGCGATAACTTTATCCAATAATTTAATGCACATAATTCATGGATGAATAGTCGTTGTTAAGAAAAGATGAATATAATTTTATTCATTTTCTCAATAATAATTATATTCACGCCTCAAAGAAACGTTCTAAGTCCAATTTCAATATAACATAAATAAAGCAAGCGCTCCACTCGGCGGGAGCGAAAAAACAAGATTCTATTGACCTCCAGGTACTTAGCCGACATGGGTCACTAATTAGAAAAACGACCTTATGTACTCGATTGTACATCGTTAGTACATGATTGTACCTATAAAATTCTTGTTTGTACATCAACTGATTAATTAAAAAAAATTAATTAAATTTCGGCATGATCTTAGCCGACAACAAATTGAAAATTAAT